>NW_020651082.1:8047997-8262857 GCF_003573695.1 Papaver somniferum | reverse complement strand
AAAAAAAAAAAAAAAAAAAAAAAAAACTAAAACTAAAATAAATCTAAAACCCTAAAAACAAGTCCGCGTTGGCGGCGCCAAAAATTGATGTAATTTGTAGATAGTGGTAAAAGTGGTTCGATTCTCAGACTTGCGAAGGATATTAATTAGACTTAAATTCTAATATTAAAATAGAAAACTCACTAAAAATTATAGCAAACTCAATCAAAGTTGATATCAATATTAAAAGAACACTGAGGCTAAGATTCCACTATTTTCCAAGTTCAAAGTGATTTAATCCAATATTTATATTCATGCAATTTTTTCGTTCAATTTGATTCTAAACTATTGCAACAAGTAGATTCTCAAAATAACAAGTGTAAATCCGAAGCATAGAACATCAAAAACCTAGGTCCAAGCATGCTCTATCAAAAGAAATAACAATTGCTTAACAAGAATCATTCAAACAATTTTCACTCAAGGCAAAACAATCACAAAAATAATTGCGATAAATAAATAAATAACTAAGAATATACCACTTTTTGTTGGAAAAATAGCTTCCTCTATCACCTCAGAAACGGGGTTTAGCTCCTCATATTAATAACTTGCTCAAAATACATGTTTGTTGCTCAAAAGTTGATTAAAAAGAAGAGAAGGTATAAAACAACGTGTTTGTAACGGATATATAGTTGTTAAGAACCACTGTTACGAAGTACCCTAACACAAAACTGTTGCGAACTCTGAATAATTTTTACAGAAATTGTGACAAACTGATTGAATATGAAAGAAAAGGCCACGGATTCTGCGACTGTCTCTTACTGCTGTTCTGAGTTTTTCTTCTTCCTCTCCAGCAGCAGCAGCAGAATAAGGTATTTTCCTGCAACTCGATCTCTGGAGCTCTGTGGTGTTCTAAACTTCTCCTCAGGTTTTTCGTCCTTCTTGGGATTCAAAACAACTTATATATACTCATCAAACCCCAAAAATCTCGAGTTAATCTCCTTTTTCTTCGACCAAAAGTCTCGGCTTTTCCTTTCTTTCCAAAATCTTTGTACGCGTCTCATGCAGTTATCCAAGCTCTACTCAGCGTATAAAATAAATCTGAGGGTTCATATCATCTCACAATCTTCACATAATCTTCCAAATATTCTCCAAATCAAGATAAAGAAAACTTGAAACATGCACGTCCCTGTTTTACTTCCAACCGGAGAAACTCTCGTATTCTTTCATCTAAGCACCGTACGTACTTTCCCTGTTTATCTCCTCTTCCCTTTTGTGATCAAGTTCTCGAGAATATCTCCCACATAGCTTCCATAAATATAGCAGCAAATACCCGAAAAAACTTGAACTTCCCTGTTTTACCTAAACTCGGTTTCTGTCCCTTTTTTTGTATCTACAAGTCTTACCAACCTTGTTTTGATGAACCAGGGTAGTACCATATCATTCCCATGAAGAAATATGCAACAATATTGGTCAAGTTCATCTTCAGAAGTTCACGCAGAAACCAAACAAATTTCCCGCCATTTTCTATTCTATAAGGTGTGGAGTTTTTGAAGACCAGAAGGATGGTTTGATTTTCGAGGACGAAAATGTATAAGGTGGGGAGAATGTAAAGACCCTCAAGCTCGTCAACACTATTAGACCGGTCAAGAGTTGGTCTAGCGATACTCAAGTGATGAATTAGCCGATAATAACTCGATTAGTTTAAGACGAACGTTAATTAATAGAAATTAATCTAACAACGATATAGATACTAAACTAGTACCACTGGAAAAGACTCGAAGAGCTATGCGAATTGGTCTTCTCGAACGTGTCATTCGGATATCAGACGAAGAAAATTTCATCAGAATAGTCGAAGGGCAAACAGCTTAGCCGACCTGGGCTGCCCATATCATTTTGTTGGGTGCCTTAATCATTTTTATTTGGATTTATCATATCTAGTCGAGAAGATAAGCTCATTCATCCTTCTTCTTTCTCTTTCTTTCTCTTTATTCTTCTTTTCCTCTTTTTCCTCTGTTCTTCACGCTCGTGATTCCATAAGAAGATTTGGGTGTTTTTGAGATCAGAAACTTAGGGGAAAACACTAAGAGTTGATCATTAGTGATGATGTTGTGGTTGTCTGAATACGGGATAAAGAGGTTAGAGTTGTTGCTGTAAATTGAAGATGTGATTTCCGAAGTTACGGTTTCTGTAGAATCGAGATGTGAATCGTGTTGCTGTTAGATGAATAAGAAGAGGGTTGTTGTTTAATAGTTGTTGCGAAGTTGTTTTATAGAGGAATCAAAGAATAAGGGTTTATGCAATTCATTGAAGATATGATTGGAGGTGATTAAAATGAAATTAGAGATGGGTTTGATGAGAATTAAGAGGGGTCGTCGTTGAATTATCGATTGGAAGCTATTCTGATGAAGAATCACAAAATCAGGTAAATTAGGGTTCTTCAATTTGAATTTGTTTCTTGTAAATTGGATAATAGATGATGGATCTTTGATGGTTCTGTTTATATTAAATATGAATTAATTATATGGAGTTTAAATTTCAGTTTAATTGTGAATTAAGGTTTGTCATATTCTTTCCCAAATTAGAAATTAGGGTTCATGAATTAGAAATTTAAATGGTTGTAAAGATAGTTGAGTTGATGATGGTGATGATTCAAGCACAGAAAGATTGGGGAAAAGGTATTTGGGGTTTCTTATTGAATTGTGTTACCTGAAGGGAATTAGGGACTCTATGAATTAATTGCGAATGCAAGTTTAGGTTGTTTGATACAGAAAATGGTAGGTGTTGAAGAATTATAGTTTAATAAAGAGGCTTGTGCTTTCATTGTGTGTGTTAATGAGTTTTTAGCAATGGAATGATGTGGTTGAATCTGGTGGTGTTATGGCAGGTGGTGATGGAACTACTGGTTATGAAATTATAGTGGTTTTGTGATATTGTTGTGGATGTGGAACAATAAGTTATGATGGAGGTGGTTTTAACTGAAATAAATTTATAACCCACTATTTTGAGTTGTGTTGAGTTTCAAATGATGGTGTAATACTGAGTTTGAGTTTGGTGTGTTAATCTTCAATTGAGTTTGCTTCAAATGATGATGGAAGTAAGTGATGATGTTATTGGAGCTATGGCAGTAGATTTGAAAGGAGTATGTGTTTAACAAAAGGTTGCAGGCCTGAAGTTGTGGAGTTATGATGTCTGAGTGGTAGTTAAGAGTTAGGTGAGCGTAAGGTTTTGCAAAGAGGATGAATTGGTGTTAGTTGCTGTTAGTGTGTGCTGTTAAAGCTTCAAACTGCAATTGCAGGTAATCAAAGTTGTTTTAAATAATTTATGAAGTTTAAGTTAAGGTTATGTATTGTTGTATTGATTGATTGTTAGGACTGACTTGAGATAGATATTGATATTGTTAGAAAAGGGTTGGAATGAAGTCTGTAGTAGAGCTTTGTTCTGTCTGACTGAGTTTATTCAGTCTGACTCAGATTAGTTCTTGTCTGACTCAATATATGACTGAGTTTAATCGTATTGACCCAATGAGTTACCTATCTTGACCTGAGTTGACTCAGTTGACCAATTTAGACTTGACCATTTAACCGGGACTTGACCTTGACTGGACGTTTCCCGTTAATTAACAATTTGACTGTTATTGACCGTTAGTTGACATTGTTGGACCAGACTTTAGATTAATGGGCCGGTTTATCAGACTTGGGCTTAGTAACATGTAATCTTAGTTTGATATTTTGGACCCTTTATGGTCCGAGTTAGCCTCTGGCTTCTTCTACAAAGTTGTAGATATTCGTAAGACCTAGCTAATGGACTTTAGATACAACCAAAAATAAATTACTACACCTTATTTATGCTAAAGATAGAGAATGGAAAGGTGTAGAACCATAAATGGGCTTAAAACCAATAGATAGACTTGTATGATTCTTGTGTGAGCCTTTTGGCTAGATTCTTAGACTTATTGTGTGATTAACAATTAGTCTATATTAACAACGATCGATTCAAAGGATGAACCGATGGATCGTATATCTCGAGGTAGGCGTGGCTTGTCATCAAAAGAGGTGGGAATCGATAACAAACTCTCTTGTATTCATTATTGTTTTACAAATCAATCTTGGTGTTGCGAAATTCATGCATATCTTCGTGTGCTTTGTGTGGTATGAGATGTGTGTCGACACAATATCTAGTATTCTAATGAGTGTGGTTAGCACGAATATTACCTAAAAAAATGTGGTTAGCACGAATATTATTCTTCCTTTATATCCAGTATTCTATTGAGTGTGGTTAGCAAGAATATTACCTAATGAGTGTGGTTAGCACGAATATTACTCTTCCCTTATGTGCGGCAACACACATCTTATACATGGATGTTTATTGTTATCTATGAATGTCTATGAAGAAGTTTCTACATTATCTTTTATTGTCTTTCCTTGTATTACCGACTTTCGATAAAACCTGCATTGTCTTCGAATCATATTAATGATTACTTGAAAGCTAGTTGTTATTCCTACGCCGCACCCCTTTTAGGGATGATGTGCTCACCCATTCCCACTTTCAGTTTCAGAGACAAATCAGAGTTGCGCAGCGGAAGCTTTGTGGCGTTGAGTGTTGTAGTATTTCGACTGCGGTAAATAAGGATTCGTTGCTCGGACTTGAAAAGATTTTTTAAACAAAAATATAAACAAAATTTGTCACAAGATCAAGAGATACTAGGACTTAGGATTCCACCAATTCTTATACTCATGCGAATCAACTATTAATTCTAGACAATTATAGCTTAAAATGATAACAAATATCGACTCTTTTCTTTGCGAAAAATAGATTTTGTAAAGTATTAGATGTAAATCATAAGCATGATGCATCAAAAGTCTCATGGACTAAGCATACATCATCAGATAAAATCACAAATAATCAAGAAAAATCATACATCAAACTCATAATAGTGCAAATAGTCATAAAAGAATTAAATAAAATTACTCATGCATAAAGAATGGTTTCCTCCATCATTCCAGTATTGGGGTTTAGCTACTCATAATAATCATGTTCTCAAAATACATACTTGATGCTCAAAATATGATTAAAAGAGTGAAAAATATAATACAGTGAAACTACGACCCCCTTTCAACGTCCAGAAAAGAACGATACTTTAGCGCTGCTGTTGATTAGCGACGCTGGTCTGCCGCTGTTGAATAACGACGCAAGTATGCTGCTGCTAGCACTTTTGAAGAACGACGGCCCTGGAGGGTATGTTCTTCATCTTATTCTTCCTCCTCGAGCAGCAGCAGGAAGCTTTCCTGCAGCTTCCTGTTCTCCGTCTTCCAGCCTCTCTGCTGCGTCTCTGTGGTCTCTAAACTTCCCCAAACTTCTTGATCCACCTTCTCTAACTTCTCTCCACCTCTTATATACTTCACAGCTCAAAGAAATCCCGATAAAATCTCTTTTTTTTCTTTCTTCCAAAGTCTCGAAAAATATTTCTCAAAGCTTCTCAAAGCTATTCGTACGCGTCTGTTAGCTATAATCTTTCCACCAAACTCTTATCAAGACTTGAACAGGACCTAGTACGTAACTATCCAGCGTAAAACTCTCACAAAATCTTTCATAGAAATCCTTGAAACTGGACAGAACAATACGTATCCTGTTTGGACTTTGATCGCTTCTCCCAGCCATTCCAGCCCAAGTTGATCGATAAAATCACTTGCATACGGTCTGTTTAGTCTTAACAGGCCTAGCCCAATTGATTTCAGGGATTTAATCTCCCTCAAAACTGCCCAGAAATCCAACAACAAATTATCAGACGTGAACTTTAGTTTTCCCGCCAAATTCCATTATTTGAACTTTGAATGTGGTGTCCCCTTAACCAGACTGGGAGTCCCTTTAGCATATGCCTTGAAATGGGGTTCCCCTTATCCAAATTAGGGGTGCCTTTGGCAATTCTTTTTGGATGTTTTCCACACTTTTTCAGGGTTCCTCCGGGGTATTTCCGGTACACTTCTGGGGCATTTCCGATACACTATCAACGGCAATCCAAGGGCCACATTTTTAGCCAATTTTTGCCGCAAATCCTTATTTATCCAAAAACACCTACAAAGAGATTAAAAACCAAAATAAGTACAACAATGGGCACTAACAATATACACAATTGAGATAAATTAGACACATAAATGCGTCTTTCAAATACCCCCAAACTTATTATTTGCTAGTCCCGAGCAAATCAAAACTACAAAATAAAATCCTAACTCACTGTCGCAGGCATCGTCGATTGCATTTAGCGTATGCAATAAGCCTTTAAACCCCTAGGTGTCCCTAGTGGCCGATTTATAGTCTCGGGAGGGCTTACCAGAGATATACCCACAAAACCTGTACTCCAGACCTTAGATATCTACGCAGAACCTTGGAAGGCACTAAAGAATATCCTTGGTTGGCATACTTATTGACTACAGGAAGAAGTACCCTGATGCGAAATTCCAATTGCTGTACACGAGTTTGCACTCAAGCATACTAAAATTCATATAAAGTGACAGAGCTCTACTCAGATAGTTGCACTATGGACATCATATTCGGAGTAAAAACTAATCACATGGATGGATCAAGAAGATGGATATAGAAAAACATAGATGGTTTTGATGTTAACTAGGTGAACGGCGTTTCCCATATCTGTCTGAAGGCCTCCGCCAAAATGAACCTATCCTAATGGATTGAGATACTAGTCTGACTAATATCAACACAACTGGCATATACAAGGGAACCAGTGATCGATAACCTAACTCTAGGTCAACACAACTGGCATATACAAGGGTACCAGTGGTCGACTTTATTGAATTTATTCCTTTTGGTCAAATGGTCTGGTCTCAATTTCTTTTTCTTTTTTTTTTCAACTTTTTTTTTCCAAATTTTTTTTTTCCAACTTTTTTTTTCAACTTTTTTCTTCAACTTTTTTTTTTTGGTATCTCAATCACTCTAATTCACCCTAGCATTGGTAACAACTTGAATCGTGAGCCCCAGCTAATCACTTAGAGTAACATAGTTTAAAAACAAAATAAAATAAAAATAGAAATGAAAAGGACTCAACGAGATATGGTGAAACTATCATGTTATTTCTAACACCCGAGCTTTGTGCTTTTATGAATAGACTCTTCTAGATGTTTCCATCTAATCAGATTGGTTCCTCAACTCCTACAACCAAAATGCTTCCATCCACTTAGATTGGTTAGTGCAATCCTAAATAGGCATAAATTTCTAAGCTCTGGAGTTTATTTATTGCAACTAAAAAGTTTCTCCCATACCCCCAAACTTAAATCTAACATTGTCCTCAATGTTCTAAAGATGAAATTAAAAGCATGAACAAGGAGAAACTGTTACCATTTGAAGCAAAAGAGATAAAGAAAGATATTACCGTGTCGCATGAATATTGGGTTACCTCCCAAGAAGTGCTAAGTTTAATGTCTTCAGCCAGACTTAGGAAAGATTAGTCACCTCGAATCATATAGTAACAGTCGAAATAACTGTGGGTCTTCAAAACCAAAAAGAGCTGACCAAAGGAAACTGCAGTGAACCAAGAAAATGGACAAGAAAAGCATTCCAATACCTATTTTCCTGAAAACTATCGCTAATTGCGGTTCAGGTCCTATGAAAGGATCTAAATAGAATATTTTCATTGGCTGCATTTCTTCATATATGGGATCCGAATCACTAGGTCTTAGAGTCTGTAAAAACTCAAATACGAACTTAGAATCACGAAGTAACCTAAATAATTTAGGATCCTCTAAGTCAATTAGGTATGACTTACATAGTTGACCACAGTCAGAGTAGTGGTCATTCTGAAGCAAATGTGTCGATTCTAATTTCCTAAAGTACTTAGGCCTAGTCTCAGAACTTAATAAGTGACACATTTGAAATCTATACGTTCCCACAATTGGAAGAAAACTATTTGGTGGGAAAACAAAGTCAATATGGGTATCATAGCCTGGGAAAACCACATCAACTAGGGGGTGGGTTTCTAACGACTGAACTTTTTTCAGGACATCATTAGGTTCAGGTAAAAGTGTACGAAGATAATCTTGTAAGATGGTTGAGGCACAAATATCAAGTCCTACACGAGGGAACTTTCTAAGAGTTAAAGAACCCGGAGACTGATAATCACCCCCAAACTTAGAGTTTTCAGTGTCTCTAGTTAGACTAGTCACAATCTCCCTAATTTCTAGGTCATCAGATTCCTGAAAATGGCAATTGATTCTTCTAAGTCAGGTTCATCCTTATTAATCTATACGAGTTCATCTAAGACTATTGTTTCTAAATCGTACGAATCTAAAACAGTATTCTCAGGGTAAAACCATTCCTCAAAACCATCATCGATTACAGTTTCTAAATCGTTCGACTCGAAAACAGGAGTCTCAAGATAAACCGGTTCCTCTAAACCGCTATCGGCTTCGTAATCAACAGGAAAAACTACATCGTCTAAAACGGTGGAATCCCTAATCAAATCCTCGTCCTTTTGAATAGGTGAATAATCATAATAATTATTTGGATTTGAACTACAAATAATATAATCATTATAAAGCTTAATTGGATTACTAGCTTCCTGATCACTATTCCTACATATTTCATGTTCTTCATCAATACTATCCTCATCATAATCATCATTATAACATGAAAAAGATCGAACCTCATCAAAACAAGTAGTGCTACCAATTCTAACCTTGTTATCTTGATTATGTAAATAACTATCTTCATTCTCAAGGGTATTATTTGATACACTATATTGGCAATTCAAGTAATTTCGAGCAATTCTTTCGTTCGTCTCAGCTATCCGCTTGAGGTGGTCTTCTAAAGAAGGTTCACTCATTATTGTAGTTCTTTCGTCTATAAATATACTATTCATATCAGCTAACTTACGCGTCGACTCAGCTAACTTACGTGTTGACTCTAGTAAAGAGGAATTATCAGAAGGATCATAAAAAGGGCTACTTTTAAATAGTTTGATTGTATCCTCTAGAGACGAAGAACTAGTACTATAATCTTCTTTCTCGTAAGATTGATGCATGTGTGGATAGTAATTGGGCTCACCATGGTATGAACCATAACCTTGAAAAGGTTGGCGTTCCCAACTACTATTCCCACCATGGTCATAAAAATGATGATGTCCATATTCAAATTCAGGTCGATACTCATTGTATTGGCTTCTATCATACCAGTTCGACATTCTTAAATGCAAGGGAAATCTACACAATCACAAACAAGGCTGACTCGACCAAATCAAACCTATAGAATCTAGCAAACAAAAATCATGATGGATCCACTTATATTGTTTTCTAGACCAGCTTCTATTCCTTCGAAAAGGAATTCGTTACAATTTGAGCACACCCCTATGGAATCAATCCGAGCTAATGTAAGTTGAATCTTCACTGCATAGCATTTGCATCTGCATCTGCTTCACTTCATTTGCTGTTGGACCTGCTGTTCTGAACCTGTTTTTCCTCTGCTGGGACGCCACCAAGGAAAAGAACCAAAACCCAACTGGGTTTTTGCAACAATATCAGAGCAGCTGGGCTGTGCTAAAAAGGTAAGCCTAAACCCATTCCATTGAGAGAACCCAACCTGTGGGCTTCCAAATTTTTAATTGTGGGCTTGTAATAATTAACCCAATTTTTTGGGCTTTTTATTTTTCTATTTTGGGTTTGTAATAATTTATTTGTGGGCTTGTTTGTTTAATTTGTGGGCTTGTATTTATTTTGTGTGGGCTTGTTTAAATTCTTTCATTGGACTTGTATTTTAGACTCTGGGTTTAAACCCAGCTGAGCTTATAACTGATTGTGGACTTGTAAGTGAAGCTCGAAACCAAAGTTTTAAAAACAAACGTCGGGCCTTAACCAACTGGGCCAAATTAAACTTTCAAAATTAAAACTTGAATTTTCGTAGGCCGCAGCTTCCATTTCATTAGAGGCTTGCACAGTGGGCTTGCTCCCATTCAAAAACCAAATTTTATTTTCTTAAAAAAAAAAAAAAAAAAAAAAAAAAAAAAAAAATCTTTTGCTCCCAATTTTAAACCAAATTTCTTTTATATCCCACCAAAACCAAATTTTTCCCAAAAATCCAAACCCATCAAAAACCAAATTTTTTTAAAACCCATTAAAACCAAATAGTGGGCTTTGTGTCATTTCAAAATGGGCCAACCTCGTGCTCTCCATGAATACATGTATCCATCAATACAAATTCCATTATCATGTATTGTCTTACCTCAAACCAATAACCCTTTTAAAATAAATGCAAGCATGATACAAATACTTCCTATATTTCGAGGGTTCGATTCTGAGAACCCCTATACTCATGTAAGGGAGTTTGAACAAATTTGTCGGACTATGCAACCTGATCATTTGTCCGAAGACTCTCTGAAATTGCGTTTGTTTACATTTTCTTTAAAGGAAAGGGCCAAAACATGGTTTTACGGTTTGAGACCACAATCAATCACTACTTGGGAACAACTCACTAATCAATTTTTCCAAAAATTCTTTCCACATCACAGGACCATCGCTATTCGTCAAAATATCAATTGTTTTGTCCAATTGGATGAGGAAACTGTTTTTTCACTATTTTGAACGTTTTAATGATTTGTTGAGTGAATGTCCGCACCATGGAATTGAGAAGTGGAGACTTGTCGTCATCCTCTATGAGGGACTAGACTTTAAATCTCGAACCATGGTTGAGTCTATGTGTAATGGTGAGTTTATTGATAAATCTGTGGATGATGCATGGAATTTTTTAGCCGAGATTGCAGAGAAAACCCATCAATGGGAATCCGTTAGGGAAACAGGAACAACACCACATGATATGAGTCACCCTCATGAATTAGAGTTTTATTCTTGTAATAGCTCCGACCTTAGGATTGAAAATTATCCTAGATTGCAAAATTCCTATCATGATGATGATGATGATTATGATGTTATGTTAGAAGAACATGTCTATACTGAAAATGTTATGGAACCTTTGGGTTCAAATACATTAGGCTTCTCTGCCCCGACCTTAATGCATGATATTTCTTCTAGTATTCCATGTGATGTTTCCCCTGATTTGCCGATGCATGAAAATCAATCTGTTGATGATGTTGATAATTCTGATTGTAATCTTGCCAATTTGATTGATGATTGTGAGCATGATGTGACATGTGTAGATGAGTTAGGAGATTTTGATTTGATTGATAATGATATGCCTATTCTTCTACCTAAGTCACAATCTGATGGCCTTCCACCCAACCTAGATTTGGTTTGTGCCAATATTGTCAAACCGATTTTTCTGAAAATTCCTAATCTAGGATTGGAACTGTGTGCCTCCCAAGTCCTCTTGGACTATTTTGCTTCAAAATATAACACTTTTAAAGAGCCACAGTTGGAAATTGCATGTTTGCCCATCCCGAAAACAGTCCATTATGAGTTAGACCTTTTGAATCCTGAACCCTTAAAATTAAAAGATTTTGTGCTTAAAAGTAAACCTGTTGAACAATTTAGGTTTAGGGGTGATTCATTCGGTTTTTCACTCTCATTCCCATTTAAGTCCAATTTTAGTGTTTTGAAACTTCCTTTGTGTCTACACTTCGTCTTTTGGGTTGATCCTCAACTCTTTAGACTTTTAGTGTATGGTGAATTTTTTTGTATATAATCCAGTAGATAAAATTTTAAAAAAAAACCCTTTTGTTCCTTTTGTATATATTTTGCTAATCCAATATGATCTCGGCTGAAATATGTTGGATTTTTGCCTTGAATAACGGAGTTTTAATTCTGCTTTCGCCGAAATCGGGTATTCTCTCTCCTTTTACTCTACTCAGCATGTCCCTTTCCATATGTTGCATCTTAATTCTTTCCATATTTTGAAACATTGAGGACAATGTTTAGTTTAGGTTTGGGGGTATAGAGTAGATACCACGATATTATGCTATAATTAAAAACAAACTCCTTCTTCTTTTTTTTGAAAAAATTGAAAAATTCCAAAAAAATTAAAAAATCAAAATTCAAAAAAATTAAAAAATGAAAAATCATAAAAATGGAGCTCATTTACCTTGAAATGTTGACTCTTGTGCAAATATGTATTTTTATTAGGAGTCTTAGTCTAGATATTTAGGCACCCTGATTCTAGCACAATTCACATAGTGATAAGAAATTTGCACGCGCACGATCTACCAATACATGTATGGCCTCGATCTTCAAGGTGTTGGATAGGAAGTTACGATTGCCAATCACTTTAGAATACTGAACGAAACTTGACTAGCTTGTTCTTTGGTTGGTTGGGATAGAAGGTGGAGGTTACATTAAGAAAGACAACCATCGAATTTAACTGGGTGCATCAAAAAGGGCTACCTCTTGCAAAGTGTCATGTAATCTTTTGTTTCTTTTTGTATTTGTATCAAAAGTGTTTCATTGAATTAAAAAAAAAAAAAAAATCGATGTATATATTCAGAGAAAAAAATATCAGAAAAATACCAAAAAAATCAAGTATTTATCAATTCCATCCTCTCTTGTTGCAAAAATAAAAAGAGAATAGTCAATGTAAATAAGAGTCATGTAAAGAGTCATCTTTTGTTGTTTTTTTTGTAATAAGCAAGGAGGGTGTATGCCATTGATGTACAACGCGAGTAATTGTGAAATACCTCCAACTCATTCACAATTCTCGTAAAGTCCGGACAGCTAGCTAGATTTCGACCTCAGTTCTTAGCCTGAGAAACTATCTCTTGGTGATTAGTAGTCATAACTTCAGATCTTTCTTTACACATGTGTAGATACACTTTACACTCTTATCACATGTCTTTTTTTGTTATCAGTGCTAGGATTGTGCCTTCGATAGCTAGATTGACATCTCCATTTTGCTGTGAGCTTAAACTGTTTTGCACATGTCACATTTGATGGAATATGAGCTTATATTTTGTCCTTAGGTTTTGTAGGCACACCTCTGGTAAACCTTCACGAGACTTCAACTCGTCCACTAGGGACACTTAGTGGTTTAAAAGGCTTAGTGCATACGCTAGATGCATTCGAGAGACCAGCGACAGTGGTATAGTTAGGATTTCCTTAGTTTTGTTTTACTTGAGGACAAGTAAAATTCAGGTTTGGGGGTATTTGATGAGTGCCAAATATTGTATATATTTATCCCTTTTTGTTGGCATTTAACTCATCTTTTGCGCATTAATTCTACATTTTATCCCATATTCTGTATTTTCATTGTTTTCAAGAATAAATAATTTTCTTAATTAATTTTGCATTTTTAGTTACTAAATAAATCCTGGTTATCTCACGGAGCGAAAAGAGCAAAGGAACGGCAAAGACTCTCGATAGGAGGAAGCGAAGATTGATGTTTGCAAGAGCCGGATCAATTAGAAGTGGGATTGAAGAGGAAGAATTGTTCTTAAAGAAGATATGGGCTTGGTATACCCAAGGCCCAAAACCCTTACCCAAATCCATTTCCATTATACATACCCATTTCCACGAGAGCCGTCAGATTGGATCCATCTCATCATCCGACGGTCGCCTCATCATTGTGCATCAAACTCCGAAGATCCTGTCAAACACTATAATACCTACCTCCATCTGAAGCCGTCAGTTTTGTTGTATCTCATAATCCAACAATCGTGAAAACCCTCTTTATCGTAGCCGTTCGATTCAATCTATATGGGATCGTCCAACGGATTTTCATCGCCGTACATCAACTCTTGAGGTCTCCGCCTCACACCATAGCAACACATACCCTATTCCCAACCAAACAACCCCTAATCCTAATCCCATCGATCTCTTCCTTCTCATCTTCCCAAAACCAGTTTCTCTCTTCCCCATCGCCTGCAACTCCACTGCCACCACCAGACCTCGAGTTCCACCACCACCACAAACACCCGACAACACCACCATCTCCATCACCCGACAACAAAACCCATCATCCTATTTCACCCATTTCATTAACCCTACCCACTGTTAGGGTTTTGACATGAGAGAACTAGGTTGATGGGAACTGAATTCGTAGCAGAGGAGCAGAAGAAAGCATGGGTCATCGACAAGAAGGACAAGGAACAAAAAACACCAAAATTTTGCTCCTAATTTCAAAAACCAAAACTTTTCTCCCATTCAAAAACCAAATTTTACTTGCTCCCATTTTAACAACCAAATTTTTTCTAAATTATCCCATTAAAACCAAACTTGCCAAAAAAAAAAAATGTCTCCCACCAAAACCAAATTTTTCCCAAAAATCCAAACCCTTTAAAAACCAAATTCTGAGCTTTGTAACATAGTTACTTAGCTTTTGAGCCAATCATGTCTGGATTTTGGTCTGCTCCTGGGGATGGAAATAAAACTCTTAGAGAACTTGCTTATGGGCATATGCCACGTTATGAACCTTCCACGGACCATGATGTCAATAGTCATAGGAATTATTATGGACATTTTCAAAGTCCCGAGCCTCAATACATGAACCCTAATGACTATTCACACATGCATCATTCGCCACAACGTGAAAATGAACATTTTGCTAGTGCCTCACTCACACAATCATCTCTTGTGGATCAATTAGAAGCTCGAATCGCAGCTTTAGAAATGCAATCACATGAGGAATCTGTCACATCTAATTTTCTTAGGCAACCTGAAATCTATGCATGTCCTGCATGTGGTAGTTTAGACCACCCTGTTGAGAATTGTCATATTTTGCATAATTTTAGGCAATCTAGAGAAAATCCAATGTATGAAACGCCCATAAATTGTGAGAATGGTAGTCATTGGGACCATAATCAATCCTTTGAGGGTTGCGATCAATCTTTTATAAACCCTAATGACCATGCACACATGTACCAATCACCACAATTTGAACATGAAGAATTTTGTACTCCCATGAATTTAGACTCCACCACAGAAGCTTTCAGACTTAGTGAGCAAAACTTCGATAGATCTACATCACGAATTCAGGCATATTTAGATCAGATTTTGCTTCACCTACAAAAGGAGGAAATTCATGAGGAAATGTATGTTGTCCCTAATGAAGTGTCTAGTCCCATTCATGTAAATGATGTTGAATATGAACCTAATTTAGAGGATCATGAATCGACTAACGACACCACCACTTTTAATGAGGACCAATATGCATGCTACCATGATGATGATTATGATGATGTGTTAGAAGAACATGAAAATATTGTGGAACCTGTTGGTTCAATAACATATGGCTTCTCGCCCTCGACCTTCATGAATGTTGTTTTTTCTAATACTCATTGTAATTCATATGATTTTGATATTGACATGGGATTCGTACAATTATTCTGTGAAGATGAGCATGACATAGGAATAGTAGAATCTTCTGTAGACACTAATGTTATTATGCATGAAAATATAAGTGATGTGTCTGATTCTCTACCTAGGTCACATTGTGATATTTCTCCTGATTTGCCGATGCATGAGAATGAATCTGTTGATGATGTTGATGACTCTGATTGTGATCTTGCCAATTTGTTTGATGATTGTGAGCATGATGTGACATATGTAGATGATTTAGGAGATTTTGATTTGATTGATAATGACGCACCTATTCTCCTACATGAGTCACAATCTGTTGGCCTTCCACCCAACCTAGATTTGGTTTGTACCAATATTGTAAAACCAATTTTTCTGAAAATTCCTAATCTAGGTTTGGAACTGTGTGCTTCCCAAGTCCTCTTGGACTATTTTGCTTCTAAGTATAATACATTTGAGGAACCACAGTTGGAAATAGCATGTTTGCCCGTCCCTAGCACAGTTCATTTTGAGCTAGACCTTGTGCATGATGAACCCCCAAAACTGCGCGATTTTGTTTTCAAAATTATATCTTCTGTAAAATCCAGGTTTGGGGGTAGCTCATTTTGTTTCACAGTTTCACTTGCGTTTCTTTCCTGTTATTATTGTGTGAAGCTGTTGAAATGTCTACACTTCGTCTTTTGGGTTGATCCTCAACTCTTTAGATTGTTAGTGTATGGTGAATTTTTTGTATATAATCCAGTAGATAAAATTTTAAAAACCCTTTTGTTCCTTTTGTATATATTTTGCTAATCCAATATGATCTCGGTTGAAATATGTTGGATTTTTGCCTTGAATAACGGAGTTTTAATTCTGCTTTCGCCGAAATCGGGTATTCTCTCTCCTTTTACTCTACTCAGCATGTCCCTTTCCATATGTTGCATTTTAATTCTTTCCATATTTTGAAACATTGAGGACAATGTTTAGTTTAGGTTTGGGGGTATAGAGTAGATACCACGATAATATGCTATAATTAAAAACGAACTCCTTCTTCTTTTTGAAAAAAGTGAAAAATTCCAAAAAAAATTAAAAAATCAAAATTCAAAAAAATTAAAAATCATAAAAAATGGAGCTCATTTACCTTGAAATGTTGACTCTTGTGCAAATATGTATTTTTATTAGGAGTCTTAGTCTAGATATTTAGGCACCCTGATTCTAGCACAATTCACATAGTGATAAGAAATTTGCACGCGCACGATCTACCAATACATGTATGGCCTCGATCTTCAAGGTGTTTGATAGGAAGTTACGATTGCCAATCACTTTAGAATACTGAACGAAACTTGACTAGCTTGTTCTTTGGTTGGTTGGGATAGAAGGTGGAGGTTACATTAAGAAAGACAACCATCGAATTTAACTGGGTGCATCAAAAAGGGCTACCTCTTGCAAAGTGTCATGTAATCTTTTGTTTCCTTTTGTAATTATATCAAAAGTGTTTCCTTCTTCCAAAAAAAAAAAAAAAAAAAAAAAAAAAAAAAAAAAAAAAAAAAAAAAAAAAAAAAAAAAAAAAAAAAAAAAAAAAAAAAAAAAAAAAAAAAAAAAAAAAAAAAAAAAAAAAAAAAAAAAAAAAAAAAATCAAGTATTTATCAATTCCATCATCTCTTGTTCCAAAAATAAAAAGAGAGTAGTCAATGTAAATAAGAGTTATTTTGTTGTTTTTTGTAATAAGCAAGGAAGGGTGTATGCCATTGATGTACAACGCGAGAAATTGTGAAATACCTCCAACTCATTCACAATTCTCGTAAAGTCCGGACAGCTAGCTAGATTTCGACCTCAGTTCTTAGCCTGAGAAACTATCTCTTGGTGATTAGTAGTCATAACTTCAGATCTTTCTTTACACATGTGTAGATACACTTTACACTCTTATCACATGTCCTTATTTGTTATCAGTGCTAGGATTGTGCCTTGATAGCTAGATTGACATCTCCATTTTGCTGTGAGCTTAACTGTTTTGCACATGTCACATTTGATGGAATATGAGCTTATATTTTGTCCTTAGGTTTTGTAGGCACACCTCTGGTAAACCTTCACGAGACTTCAACTCGTCCACTAGGGACACTTAGTGGTTTAAAAGGCTTAGTGCATACGCTAAATGCATTCGAGAGACCAGCGACAGTGGTATAGTTAGGATTTCCTTAGTTTGTTTTTACTTGAGGACAAGTAAAATTCAGGTTTGGGGGTATTTGATGAGTGCCAAATATTGTATATATTTATCCCTTTTTGTTGGCATTTAACTCATCTCTTGCGCATTAATTCTACATTTTATCCCATATTCTGTATTTTCATTGTTTTCAAGAATAAATATTTTTATTAATTAATTTTGCATTTTTAGGTAATAAATAAAGTTCGGATGAGTCGCGGAGCGAAAAGAGCAGAAAAGTAGTGAAAAGCCGGGAGAAATTACGCAAGGAAGCCGCGAAGAGTGGGGCGCACAACCTCATTTTCTACACACAAAAGCGCCTCCGTTCTCAGCCATCAGATCAGTTCTCAGAAGCATCCGACGGTCGCTCCTTCATAGAGCATCAAAATCGGAAGTCTCTGCCAAGCACCACAGCGCTGAAATTCCAAGCCTTCAGATTAGATGGTAGTTGAATCCAACGGTCTCTCCTATGCCTGTGCATCAAATCCCGATGATTCCGCCCAACACTATAGCACCTAACCTAATCTAGCACCGTTGACTTCGTTGTGTTCCGCATCCAACGGTCGCTACAAACTGCTTCTCTCCTAGCCATCCGATCTACCTACCATCTCCATATCCAGCGGCTCAGCTCGCCAAACATCGAACCAGATGCCCCCGCCTCACACCCTAGCACCAAACACACCCCCTATCCCAAACACAGTCGAGCCCCTCCTTCATCTCCTTCACCCGACATTTGCAGAGCCACCTCTCTGCCACCACCATCGCCTGCAACCCACTGCCACCACCAGACCTCGAGCTTCCTTCACCACCACCAGTTCCATCACTGCCACTACCATCTCCAACACCCGACAACACCCTAGCCTAGTTATTTTCTTCATCTCACAACCTCTGAAACCCTAGGTTTTGGGGTGAGTAAAATAACTAGAAATTAGGGGACAATAGGAGCAGGAAGAGCATCAGAGGGACAACAAGAAGCATGGGTCGAGCAAATTTTGGGAGTTTGGAAGCTAAATTTTGGGTAATAAGTTAAACCCTAATTGTACTGTGTATTGAATATTTTTGGGGAAAATGGGTGTAAACCCTAATTTGATAATTTGGGTATAAAAGGGGATGTGTATGAGATGTAAAAACTGTTCTTGGACTAGCCAAGTTTCCCCCTAATTGGGTTAGGTTTGATTTTAATTTCATTGTCAATTTTCATCATTTGCATATTTTTCTTCTTGTTCACTGTGTTGTGTTTGATGTTGTGTAATTGTTGATGTGTTGTTAGTTTAATGCTCCTGTTCATTTGTAATTGTTCCTGTTTAGTTCTAGGTGTTAGCATGTTCTAATTCACCACTAGGGTGAAGATGAAACCTTAATGCCACTGTGTAGGAGACTACAATTTTGGCCTCTCATCACTTTGCTCTCACATTGTATGTCAGGCATACATTGTAGTTAGGATACCCCTGTGATTGAAAGTGCAGCAGCCCATGTTAATTGATTATGGTCCAAACCTCAGACTAGTTATGCTCTAATCAGATAGCTAGTACCTTGGGAGGATAATTTGGTTGCAATTGGAATATCCGACTTAGTCTAGGTTAAGAGGTGGAATCAATGCCCTAGTTTGCCATCAACCTTCATTCTCATCCACAATTCCATCTTCTACTGTTTAACTTTGCTTTCTTGTTTTCTTTCATTTGTTTTACCTTCACTTCTCATTTGCTTTACCTGCACTGCTGCATTACTACTTGCATTTCTGTTTTGCACTTTCTTTACTACTTGTTTGACCTGCAACTCTGTTGCATTTCTGCTTTGCATTTACTGCACTGCTGCTACAGCTCTGTTGCTACTGCACTGCTGTGCATTTTCTGTTGCTGCTGTAGCTTCTTCAGCTGCTGCTGCCTCTCTTGCACTCCTGCTGCTTGCTTTGCTCTCCAAGGCTCACTTCACTCCTGAGCCCAAGTCCAATTCAGTGAAACCAAAGGCTAAAGGCCCAACCAACTGAGCCCAAAGCTCAGTTCACTCCCAAAAGCCTCTGAAGCCCAGTTAAGGCCAAAGCCTAGTTCACTACTAAGCCCAACTCACAAGTGAATTGTTAAGCCCAACGCTCAAACCAGTTTCCAGAACCAAAGCCCATTTGCACTTCAAAGATAACTGAGCCCAAGCTCAGTTCATTTTATTTTTAACAAACCCACTAAGCCCAATTCATTCAAAGGGCATTCAAACCCATTAGTACTCAAGCCCAATTTAAGCCAAAAGGCTTCTAAGCCCAAAGCAAATCTAGGAACCCAATTAGCTAAACACTCCAAAACACACCCGATCTCTGTGGATCGACCCGTACTTGCACGAGCTACAACCGACGACCGTGCACTTGCGGTATTACTGTAGGCCCGTTTCTATTGCTTCATTTATACACCTTTCCGGACCTGCCAAGTTTTTGGCGCCGCTGCCGGGGATTGGTGCTGTGTTTTATCTGTGTTTTTTCTTAGCTATTATGTATTTCATTTCATAGCATTTGCATCTGCATCTGCTTCATTTCATTTGCTGTTGGACCTGCTGTTTTGAACCTGTTTTTCCTCTGCTGGGACGCCACCAAGGAAAAGAACCAAAACCCAACTGGGTTTTTGCAACAATATCAGAGCAGCTGGGCTGTGCTAAAAAGGTAAGCCTAAACCCATTCCATTGAGAGAACCCAACCTGTGGGCTTCCAAATTTTTAATTGTGGGCTTGTAATAATTAACCCAATTTTTTGGGCTTTTTATTTTTCTATTTTGGGTTTGTAATAATTTATTTGTGGGCTTGTTTGTTTAATTTGTGGGCTTGTATTTATTTTGTGTGGGCTTGTTTAAATTCTTTCATTGGACTTGTATTTTGGACTCTGGGTTTAAACCCAGCTGAGCTTGTAACCGATTGTGGACTTGAAAAGTGGACCGCGAAACCAAAGTTTTAAAACAAACGTCGGGCCTTAACCAACTGGGCCAAATTAAACTTTCAAAATTAAAACTTGGATTTTCGTAGGCCGCAGCCTTCATTCCATTCCATTAGAGGCTTGCACAGTGGGCGTGCTCCCAATTCAAAAACCAAATTTCATTTTCTTTTTCAAGAAAAAAAAAAAAAAAAAATTCTTTTGCTCCCTATTTTTAAAACCAAATTTCTACTTTGCTCCCATTTTTTAAAACCAAATTTTCTTGTAGATAATGTGTTAGTAAAATTTCCTTTTGTATATATTTTCTGCTCATCCAATATGATCTCGGCTGAAATATGTTGGATTTTTGCCTTGAATAACGGAGTTTTAATTCTGCTTTCGCCGAAATCGGGTATTCTCTCTCCTTTTACTCTACTCAGCATGTCCCTTTCCATATGTTGCATTTTAATTCTTTCCATATTTTGAAACATTGAGGACAATGTTTAGTTTAGGTTTGGGGGTATAGAGTAGATACCACGATAATATGCCATAATTGAAAACGAACTCCTTCTTCTTTTTGAAAAAATTGAAAAAATTCCAAAAAAATTGAAAAATTGAAAAATTGAAAAAAATTAAAAAAATGAAAAAATCATAAAAAATGGAGCTCATTTACCTTGAAATGTTGACTCTTGTGCAAATATGTATTTTTATTAGGAGTCTTAGTCTAGATATTTAGGCACCCTGATTCTAGCACAATTCACATAGTGATAAGAAATTTGCACGCGCACGATCTACCAATACATGTATGGCCTCGATCTTCAAGGTGTTTGATAGGAAGTTACGATTGCCAATCACTTTAGAATACTGAACGAAACTTGACTAGCTTGTTATTTGGTTGGTTGGGATAGAAGGTGGAGGTTACATTAAGAAAGACAACCATCGAATTTAACTGGGTGCATCAAAAAGGGCTACCTCTTGCAAAGTGTCATGTAATCTTTTGTTTCTTTTTGTTATGTATCAAAAGTGTTTCCTTGTAAAAAAAAAAAAAAAAAAAAAAAAAAAAAAAAAAAAAAAAAAAAAAAAAAAAAAAAAAAAAAAAAAAAAAAAAAAAAAAAAAAAAAAAAAAAAAAAAAAAAAAAAAAAAAAAAAAAAAAAAAAAAAAATTCAAGTATTTATCAATTCCATCATCTCTTGTTCCAAAAATAAAAGAGAATAGTCAATGTAAATAAGAGTCATGTAAATAGTCATTTTGTTGTTTTTTTGTAATAAGCAAGGAGGGTGTATGCCATTGATGTACAACGCGAGCAATTGTGAAATACCTCCAACTCATTCACAATTCTCGTAAAGTCCGGACAGCTAGCTAGATTTCGACCTCAGTTCTTAGCCTGAGAAACTATCTCTTGGTGATTAGTAGTCATAACTTCAGATCTTTCTTTACACATGTGTAGATACACTTTACACTCTTATCACATGTCCTTATTTGTTATCAGTGCTAGGATTGTGCCTTCGATAGCTAGATTGACATCTCCATTTTGCTGTGAGCTTAAACTGTTTTGCACATGTCACATTTGACGGAATATGAGCTTATATTTTGTCATTAGGTTTTGTAGGCACACCTCTGGTAAACCTTCACGAGACTTCAACTCGTCCACTAGGGACACTTAGTGGTTTAAAAGGCTTAGTGCATACGCTAAATGCATTCGAGAGACCAGCGACAGTGGTATAGTTAGGATTTCCTTAGTTTGTTTTTACTTGAGGACAAGTAAAATTCAGGTTTGGGGGTATTTGATGAGTGCCAAATATTGTATATATTTATCCCTTTTTGTTGGCATTTTAACTCATCTTTTATGCATTAATTCTACATTTTATCCCATATTCTGTATTTTCATTGTTTTCAAGAATAAATATTTTTATTAATTAATTTTGCATTTTTAGGTAATAAATAAAGTTCGGATGAGTCGCGGAGCGAAAAGAGCAGAAAAGTAGTGAAAAGCCGGGAGAAATTACGCAAGGAAGCTGCGAAGAATGGTGCGCACAACCTCATTTTCTACACACAAAAGCGCCTCCGTTCTCAGCCATCAGATCATTTCTCAGAAGCATCCGACGGTCGCTCCTTCATAGATCATCAAAATCTGATGTCCCTACCGAGCACCACAGCGCTGAAATTCCAAGCCTTCAGATTAGATGGTAGTTGAATCCAACGGTCGCTCCTATGCCTGTGCATCAACTCCCGATGATTCCGCCTTACACTACAGCACCTAACCTAATCTAGCACCGTTGACTTCGTTGTGTTCCACATCCAACGGTCGCTACAAACTGCTTCTCTCTTAGCCGTCCGATCTACCTACCATCTCCATATCCAGCAGCTCAGCTCGCCAAACATCGAACCAGATGCTCCCGCTTCACACCCTAGCACCAAACCCTATACTACCACCCAAACACTCCCTCCTTCCCAAAACATCGAACTCATCTTCTCCACCCGACCATTTCCAGAACCACCATCGCCTGCAACTCCACTGCCACCACCAGACCTCGAGCTCCACCACCACCACAACCAGCCGACCAAGAGACCTATCGAACCCCCTAGTCTATCTCTCTCCCTCGTAGCGTCTTCTCACATAGGTGCTAAGATTAAGAGAGGCAGGCTTAGGGTTTCGCTCCAAGATAGGGTTGCAGTGCAAAGAAGACGAAGAATAGGGGATTTCGAGCAGCGTAAAGCCAGTACAAAGCATGGGTTGGGTCGAAATTATCCAATTGGTATGTCAAATTTTATTTTCCCCAAAAATCAATTTAGGGTTATCAACATTAGGGTTTGTAGAAATTTTAGGGATTTGTAAAACTATAAAAGGGGATGTGTAGGAGATGTAAAAACTGTTCTTGGACTAGCCAAGTTTCCCCCTAATTGGGTTAGGTTTGATTTTAATTTCATTGTCAATTTTCATCATTTGCATATTTTTCTTCTTGTTCACTGTGTTGTGTTTGATGTTGTGTAATTGTTGATGTGTTGTTAGTTTAATGCTCCTGTTCATTTGTAATTGTTCCTGTTTAGTTCTAGGTGTTAGCATGTTCTAATTCACCACTAGGGTGAAGATGAAACCTTAATGCCACTGTGTAGGAGACTACAATTTTGGCCTCTCATCACTTTGCTCTCACATTGTATGTCAGGCATACATTGTAGTTAGGATACCCCTGTGATTGAAAGTGCAGCAGCCCATGTTAATTGATTATGGTCCAAACCTCAGACTAGTTATGCTCTAATCAGATAGCTAGTACCTTGGGAGGATAATTTGGTTGCAATTGGAATATCCGACTTAGTCTAGGTTAAGAGGTGGAATCAATGCCCTAGTTTGCCATCAACCTTCATTCTTATCCACAATTCCATCTTCTACTGTTCAACTGTTAGTCTTGTTTTCTTTCACTTGTTTGTTTTACCTGCATTTTCTGTTTTGCATTTTCTTTTCTACTTGCTTCCCCTCCTGCCCTGCAACTCTGTTGCTTTTCTGTTTTGCATTTTCTTCACTGCTTGAGCAGCTGCAGCTGCTGCTGCAACTCTGTTGCTGCTGCACTGCTGTGCATTCTCTATTGCTGCAGTGCACTGCTGCATTACTACTTGCTTCCCCTGCTGCCACTTCTGCTGCACTGCTGCTGTAGCTGCTGTTGCTTGTTCTGCTGCAGTTGCTGTTGGCCTTGCTGTGCAGCTCTTGCTCCTGCTGCTGCCCTGCCACTTCTTCTCCTGCTGCCTTCCAAGGCCAAGCCAAAGACTGCTGCTTCAACTGAGTCCAAGGCCCTAAGCCCAATTCACAGTTGAACTGTTGAGCCCAAAGCTCAAATCAGTTCACTGAAACAAAGCCCAGCTTTCAAAGCTAAAGCTCAGTTCACTCCCAAAAGCCTCTGAAGCCCAGCTAAGGCCAAAGCCTAGTTCACTACTAAGCCCAACTCACAAGTGAATTGTTAAGCCCAACGCTCAAACCAGTTTCCAGAACCAAAGCCCATTTGCACTTCAAAGATAACTGAGCCCAAGCTCAGTTCATTTTATTTTTAACAAACCCACTAAGCCCAATTCATTCAAAGGGCATTCAAACCCATTAGTACTCAAGCCCAATTTAAGCCAAAAGGCTTCTAAGCCCAAAGCAAATCTAGGAACCCAATTAGCTAAACACTCCAAAACACACCCGATCTCTGTGGATCGACCCGTACTTGCACGAGCTACAACCGACAACCGTGCACTTGCGGTATTACTGTAGGCCCGCGTTTTTATTGCGCTTAATTTTATACACATCTCCGGCCCCACCAAGTTTTTGGCCGGGGATAAATTTTATACACTTTCCGGGGCCCAACACTTACCTCCCGTACCAGACGGGGGATGAACCGTTACAGTCGACTCGGGCCACGACTCCTATGTCATGTACGAGCCCGAGGGGCCGAGACGATATAGTAATCGTCGTCCTTCCCTGCACACAGTTTATATAATTTTTTTTTGTTTAATAATACCCTTCCGTAGGGTTAAAAAAAAAGAAATAAAGTCCAATTGTTTAAAGTTAAAAGTCCAAAATAAATAAAAAAATTACAGTTTTCCTCACACACTCTAAAAAAAATTAAAAATTAAATCCTAAAATTGTCCTTTTTTCTTCTCTTTTCGCTTTTCGCTTTAAGATTTTTCCTCTCCAAGTCCTTAATGCTCCACTTCGAACCTGTAAATCAAAGAAAAAAAGACAAAGTAAAAAGGAACAAATAAAAAAAAATAAACCTAAAAAAAATAAAAATAAATCTATATACAAGTCCGCGTCGGCGGCGCCATTTTATTGTAGTATTTCGATTGCGGTAAATAAGGATTCGTTGCTCGGACTTGAAAAGATTTTTAAAACAAAAATATATACAAAATTTGTCACAGGATCAAGAGATACTAGGACCTAGGATTCCACCAATTCTTATACTCATGCGAATCAACTATTAATTCTAGACAATTATAGCTTAAAATGATAACAAATATCGACTCTTTTCTTTGCGAATTTTTTTTGTAAAGTATTAGATGTAAATCATAAGCATGATGCATCAAAAGTCTCATGGACTAAGCATACATCATCAAATAAAATCACAAATAATCAAGAAAAATCATAAATCAAACTCATAATAGTGCAAATAGTCATAAAAGAATTAAATAAAATTACTCATGCATAAAGAATGGTTTCCTCCATCATCCCAGTATTGGGGTTTAGCTACTCATAATAATCATGTTCTCAAAATACATACTTGATGCTCAAAATATGATTAAAAGAGTGAAAAATATAATACAGTGAAACTACGACCCCCTTTCAGCGTCCAGAAAAGAACGACACTTTAGCGCTGCTGTTGACTGGTCTGCTGTTGTTAAATAACGACGCAAGTATGCTGCTGCTAGCACTGTTGAAGAACGACGGCCCTGGAGGGTCCGTTCTTCATCTTCTTCTTCCTCTCGAGCAGCAGCAGGAAGCTTTCCTGCAGCTTCCTGTTCTTCGTCTTCCAGCCTCTCTGCTGCGTCTCTGTGGTCTCTAAACTTCCCCAAACTTCTTGATCCACCTTCTCTAACTTCTCTCCACCTCTTATATACTTCACAGCTCAAAGAAATCCCGATAAAATCTCTTTTTTTTCTTTCTTCCAAAGTCTCGGAAAATATTTCTCAAAGCTTCTCAAAGCTATTCGTACGCGTCTGTTAGTTATAATCTTTCCACCAAACTCTTATCAAGACTTGAACAGGACCTAGTACGTAACTATCCAGCGTAAAACTCTCACAAAATCTTTCATAGAAATCCTTGAAACTGGACAGAACAATACGTATCCTGTTTGGACTTTGATCGCTTCTCCCAGCCATTCCAGCCCAAGTTGATCGATAAAATCACTTGCATACGGTCTGTTTAGTCTTAACAGGCCTAGCCCAATTGATTTCAGGGATTTAATCTCCCTCAAAACTGCCCAGAAATCCAACAACAAATTATCAGACGTGAACTTTAGTTTTCCCGCCAAATTCCATTATTTGAACTTTGAATGTGGTGTCCCCTTAACCAGACTGGGAGTCCCTTTAGCATATGCCTTGAAATGGGGTTCCCCTTATCCAAATTAGGGGTGCCTTTGGCAATTCTTTTTGGATGTTTTCCACACTTTTTCAGGGTTCCTCCGGGGTATTTCCGGTACACTTCTGGGGCATTTCCGATACACTATCAACGGCAATCCAAGGGCCACATTTTTAGCCAATTTTTGCCGCAAATCCTTATTTATCCAAAAACACCTACAAAGAGATTAAAAACCAAAATAAGTACAACAATGGGCACTGACAATATACACAATTGAGATAAATTAGACACATAAATGCGTCTATCAAATACCCCCAAACTTATTATTTGCTAGTCCCGAGCAAATCAAAACTACAAAATAAAATCCTAACTCACTGTCGCAGGCATCGTCGATTGCATTTAGCGTATGCAATAAGCCTTTAAACCCCTAGGTGTCCCTAGTGGCCAATTTATAGTCTCGGGAGGGCTTACCAGAGATATACCCACAAAACCTGTACTCCAGACCTTAGATATCTACGCAGAACCTTGGAAGGCACTAAAGAATATCCTTGGTTGGCATACTTATTGACTACAGGAAGAAGTACCCTGATGCGAAATTCCAATTGCTGTACACGAGTTTGCACTCAAGCATACTAAAATTCATATAAAGTGACAGAGCTCTACTCAGATAGTTGCACTATGGACATCATATTCGGAGTAAAAACTAATCACATGGATGGATCAAGAAGATGGATATAGAAAAACATAGATGGTTTTGATGTTAACTAGGTGAACGGCGTTTCCCATATCTGTCTGAAGGCCTCCGCCAAAATGAACCTATCCTAATGGATTGAGATACTAGTCTGACTAATATCAACACAACTGGCATATACAAGGGAACCAGTGATCGATAACCTAACTCTAGGTCAACACAACTGGCATATACAAGGGTACCAGTGGTCGACTTTATTGAATTTATTCCTTTTGGTCAAATGGTCTGGTCTCAATTTCTTTTTCTTTTTTTTTTCAACTTTTTTTTTCCAACTTTTTTTTTTCCAACTTTTTTTTCAACTTTTTTCTTCAACTTTTTTTTTTTGGTATCTCAATCACTCTAATTCACCCTAGCATTGGTAACAACTTGAATCGTGAGCCCCAGCTAATCACTTAGAGTAACATAGTTTAAAAACAAAATAAAATAAAAATAGAAATGAAAAGGACTCAACGAGATATGGTGAAACTATCATGTTATTTCTAACACCCGAGCTTTGTGCTTTTATGAATAGACTCTTCTAGATGTTTCCATCTAATCAGATTGGTTCCTCAACTCCTACAACCAAAATGCTTCCATCCACTTAGATTGGTTAGTGCAATCCTAAATAGGCATAAATTTCTAAGCTCTGGAGTTTATTTATTGCAACTAAAAAGTTTCTCCCATACCCCCAAACTTAAATCTAACATTGTCCTCAATGTTCTAAAGATGAAATTAAAAGCATGAACAAGGAGAAACTGTTACCATTTGAAGCAAAAGAGATAAAGAAAGATATTACCGTGTCGCATGAATATTGGGTTACCTCCCAAGAAGTGCTAAGTTTAATGTCTTCAGCCAGACTTAGGAAAGATTAGTCACCTCGAATCATATAGTAACAGTCGAAATAACTGTGGGTCTTCAAAACCAAAAAGAGCTGACCAAAGGAAACTGCAGTGAACCAAGAAAATGGACAAGAAAAGCATTCCAATACCTATTTTCCTGAAAACTATCGCTAATTGCGGTTCAGGTCCTATGAAAGGATCTAAATAGAATATTTTCATTGGCTGCATTTCTTCATATATGGGATCCGAATCACTAGGTCTTAGAGTCTGTAAAAACTCAAATACGAACTTAGAATCACGAAGTAACCTAAATAATTTAGGATCCTCTAAGTCAATTAGGTATGACTTACATAGTTGACCACAGTCAGAGTAGTGGTCATTCTGAAGCAAATGTGTCGATTCTAATTTCCTAAATTACTTAGGCCTAGTCTCAGAACTTAATAAGTGACACATTTGAAATCTATACGTTCCCACAATTGGAAGAAAACTATTTGGTGGGAAAACAAAGTCAATATGGGTATCATAGCCTGGGAAAACCACATCAACTAGGGGGTGGGTTTCTAACGACTGAACTTTTTTCAGGACATCATTAGGTTCAGGTAAAAGTGTACGAAGATAATCTTGTAAGATGGTTGAGGCACAAATATCAAGTCCTACACGAGGGAACTTTCTAAGAGTTAAAGAACCCGGAGACTGATAATCACCCCCAAACTTAGAGTTTTCAGTGTCTCTAGTTAGACTAGTCACAATCTCCCTAATTTCTAGGTCATCAGATTCCTGAAAATGGCAATTGATTCTTCTAAGTCAGGTTCATCCTTATTAATCTATACGAGTTCATCTAAGACTATTGTTTCTAAATCGTACGAATCTAAAACAGTATTCTCAGGGTAAAACCATTCCTCAAAACCATCATCGATTACAGTTTCTAAATCGTTCGACTCGAAAACAGGAGTCTCAAGATAAACCGGTTCCTCTAAACCGCTATCGGCTTCGTAATCAACAGGAAAAACTACATCGTCTAAAACGGTGGAATCCCTAATCAAATCCTCGTCCTTTTGAATAGGTGAATAATCATAATAATTATTTGGATTTGAACTACAAATAATATAATCATTATAAAGCTTAATTGGATTACTAGCTTCCTGATCACTATTCCTACATATTTCATGTTCGTCATCAATACTATCCTCATCATAATCATCATTATAACATGAAAAAGATCGAACCTCATCAAAACAAGTAGTGCTACCAATTCTAACCTTGTTATCTTGATTATGTAAATAACTATCTTCATTCTCAAGGGTATTATTTGATACACTATATTGGCAATTCAAGTAATTTCGAGCAATTCTTTCGTTCGTCTCAGCTATCCGCTTGAGGTGGTCTTCTAAAGAAGGTTCACTCATTATTGTAGTTCTTTCGTCTATAAATATACTATTCATATCAGCTAACTTACGCGTCGACTCAGCTAACTTACGTGTTGACTCTAGTAAAGAGGAATTATCAGAAGGATCATAAAAAGGGCTACTTTTAAATAGTTTGATTGTATCCTCTAGAGACGAAGAACTAGTACTATAATCTTCTTTCTCGTAAGACTGATGCATGTGTGGATAGTAATTGGGCTCACCATGGTATGAACCATAACCTTGAAAAGGTTGGCGTTCCCAACTACTATTCCCACCATGGTCATAAAAATGATGATGTCCATATTCAAATTCAGGTCGATACTCATTGTATTGGCTTCTATCATACCAGTTCGACATTCTTAAATGCAAGGGAAATCTACACAATCACAAACAAGGCTGACTCGACCAAATCAAACCTATAGAATCTAGCAAACAAAAATCATGATGGATCCACTTATATTGTTTTCTAGACCATCTTCTATTCCTTCGAAAAGGAATTCGTTACAATTTGAGCACACCCCTATGGAATCAATCCGAGCTAATGTAAGTTGAATCGAGGCGAGGGAAGCTCAGTGGAGCTTTGATACCCAAGGCCTCACCGCTATCACAAGGCGGCGCAGTCACGCATTCAACTCACAGAAACCATCATGAACTTTGAAGTGTGCTTAAAGAGCAACCAATATTTTTCGAACGAGTTTCCTATTAAGCTCGTTACCCTATTGGTCTCGTTCTATTCAAAATTTTAGGCTTAAGTTCGCGTTTGGTTTCGTTTTCCTAAGGCGGGAAAGAAGGAAACGGTGATGAAATACGAGTCCTTATCTTGATTTGGCCAGGACTTGCCCTTTACTAGGAAATTAAAAACAGTCCAAATTCGTCCTCAATCAATGAATCACCTTAAGGAATACAGTAACTCGCTTACAGGAGATTCGCGAGTGTTTCGATGGACTTACCTCCCGTACCAGACGGGGGATGAACCGTTGCAGTCGACTCGGGCCACGACTCCTATGTCATGTACGAGCCCGAGGGGCCGAGACGATATAGTAATCGTCGTCCTTCCCTGCACACATTTATATAATTTTTTTTTGTTTAATAATACCCTTCCGTAGGGTTAAAAAAAAGAAATAAAGTCCAATTGTTTAAAGTCAAAAGTCCAAAATAAATAAAAAAATTACAGTTTTCCTCACACACTCTAAAAAAAATTAAAAATTAAATCCTAAAATTGTCCTTTTTTCTTCTCTTTTCGCTTTTCGCTTTAAGCTTTTTCCTCTCCAAGTCCTTAATGCTCCACTTCGAACCTGTAAATCAAAGAAAAAAAGACAAAGTAAAAAGGAACAAATAAAAAAAAAATAAACCTAAAAAAAATAAAAATAAATCTATATACAAGTCCGCGTCGGCGGCGCCATTTTATTGTAGTATTTCGATTGCGGTAAATAAGGATTCGTTGCTCGGACTTGAAAAGATTTTTAAAACAAAAATATATACAAAATTTGTCACAGGATCAAGAGATACTAGGACCTAGGATTCCACCAATTCTTATACTCATGCGAATCAACTATTAATTCTAGACAATTATAGCTTAAAATGATAACAAATATCGACTCTTTTCTTTGCGAATTTTTTTTGTAAAGTATTAGATGTAAATCATAAGCATGATGCATCAAAAGTCTCATGGACTAAGCATACATCATCAAATAAAATCACAAATAATCAAGAAAAATCATAAATCAAACTCATAATAGTGCAAATAGTCATAAAAGAATTAAATAAAATTACTCATGCATAAAGAATGGTTTCCTCCATCATCCCAGTATTGGGGTTTAGCTACTCATAATAATCATGTTCTCAAAATACATACTTGATGCTCAAAATATGATTAAAAGAGTGAAAAATATAATACAGTGAAACTACGACCCCCTTTCAGCGTCCAGAAAAGAACGACACTTTAGCGCTGCTGTTGACTGGTCTGCTGTTGTTAAATAACGACGCAAGTATGCTGCTGCTAGCACTGTTGAAGAACGACGGCCCTGGAGGGTCCGTTCTTCATCTTCTTCTTCCTCTCGAGCAGCAGCAGGAAGCTTTCCTGCAGCTTCCTGTTCTTCGTCTTCCAGCCTCTCTGCTGCGTCTCTGTGGTCTCTAAACTTCCCCAAACTTCTTGATCCACCTTCTCTAACTTCTCTCCACCTCTTATATACTTCACAGCTCAAAGAAATCCCGATAAAATCTCTTTTTTTTCTTTCTTCCAAAGTCTCGAAAAATATTTCTCAAAGCTTCTCAAAGCTATTCGTACGCGTCTGTTAGCTATAATCTTTCCACCAAACTCTTATCAAGACTTGAACAGGACCTAGTACGTAACTATCCAGCGTAAAACTCTCACAAAATCTTTCATAGAAATCCTTGAAACTGGACAGAACAATACGTATCCTGTTTGGACTTTGATCGCTTCTCCCAGCCATTCCAGCCCAAGTTGATCGATAAAATCACTTGCATACGGTCTGTTTAGTCTTAACAGGCCTAGCCCAATTGATTTCAGGGATTTAATCTCCCTCAAAACTGCCCAGAAATCCAACAACAAATTATCAGACGTGAACTTTAGTTTTCCCGCCAAATTCCATTATTTGAACTTTGAATGTGGTGTCCCCTTAACCAGACTGGGAGTCCCTTTAGCATATGCCTTGAAATGGGGTGCCCCTTATCCAAATTAGGGGTGCCTTTAGCAATTCTTCTGGGATGTTTTCCGCACTTTTTCAGGGTTCCTCCGGGGTATTTCCGGTACACTTCTGGGGCATTTCCAAGGGCCACATTTTTAGCCAATTTTTGCCGCAAAGCCTTATTTATCCAAAAACACCTACAAAGAGATTAAAAACCAAAATAAGTACAACAATGGGCACTAACAATATACACAATTAAGATAAATTAGACACATAAATGCGTCTATCAAATACCCCCAAACTTATTATTTGCTAGTCCCGAGCAAATCAAAACTACAAAATAAAATCCTAACTCACTGTCGCAGGCATCGTCGATTGCATTTAGCGTATGCAATAAGCCTTTAAACCCCTAGGTGGCCCTAGTGGCCGAGTTATAGTCTCGGGAGGGCTTACCAGAGATATACCCACAAAACCTGTACTCCAGACCTTAGCTATCTACGCAGAACCTTGGAAGGAACTAAAGAATCTCCTTGGTTGGCATACTTATTGACTACAGGAAGAAGTACCCTGATGCGAAATTCCAATTGCTGTACACGAGTTTGCACTCAAGCATACTAAAATTCATATAAAGTGACAGAGCTCTACTCAGATAGTTGCACTATGGACATCATATTCGGAGTAAAAACTAATCACATGGATGGATCAAGAAGATGGATATAGAAAAACATAGATGGTTTTGATGTTAACTAGGTGAACGGCGTTTCCCATATCTGTCTGAAGGCCTCCGCCAAAATGAACCTATCCTAATGGATTGAGATACTAGTCTGACTAATATCAACACAACTGGCATATACAAGGGAACCAGTGATCGATAACCTAACTCTAGGTCAACACAACTGGCATATACAAGGGTACCAGTGGTCGACTTTATTGAATTTATTCCTTTTGGTCAAATGGTCTGGTCTCAATTTCTTTTTCTTTTTTTTTTCAACTTTTTTTTTCCAAATTTTTTTTTTCCAACTTTTTTTTTCAACTTTTTTCTTCAACTTTTTTTTTTTGGTATCTCAATCACTCTAATTCACCCTAGCATTGGTAACAACTTGAATCGTGAGCCCCAGCTAATCACTTAGAGTAACATAGTTTAAAAACAAAATAAAATAAAAATAGAAATGAAAAGGACTCAACGAGATATGGTGAAACTATCATGTTATTTCTAACACCCGAGCTTTGTGCTTTTATGAATAGACTCTTCTAGATGTTTCCATCTAATCAGATTGGTTCCTCAACTCCTACAACCAAAATGCTTCCATCCACTTAGATTGGTTAGTGCAATCCTAAATAGGCATAAATTTCTAAGCTCTGGAGTTTATTTATTGCAACTAAAAAGTTTCTCCCATACCCCCAAACTTAAATCTAACATTGTCCTCAATGTTCTAAAGATGAAATTAAAAGCATGAACAAGGAGAAACTGTTACCATTTGAAGCAAAAGAGATAAAGAAAGATATTACCGTGTCGCATGAATATTGGGTTACCTCCCAAGAAGTGCTAAGTTTAATGTCTTCAGCCAGACTTAGGAAAGATTAGTCACCTCGAATCATATAGTAACAGTCGAAATAACTGTGGGTCTTCAAAACCAAAAAGAGCTGACCAAAGGAAACTGCAGTGAACCAAGAAAATGGACAAGAAAAGCATTCCAATACCTATTTTCCTGAAAACTATCGCTAATTGCGGTTCAGGTCCTATGAAAGGATCTAAATAGAATATTTTCATTGGCTGCATTTCTTCATATATGGGATCCGAATCACTAGGTCTTAGAGTCTGTAAAAACTCAAATACGAACTTAGAATCACGAAGTAACCTAAATAATTTAGGATCCTCTAAGTCAATTAGGTATGACTTACATAGTTGACCACAGTCAGAGTAGTGGTCATTCTGAAGCAAATGTGTCGATTCTAATTTCCTAAATTACTTAGGCCTAGTCTCAGAACTTAATAAGTGACACATTTGAAATCTATACGTTCCCACAATTGGAAGAAAACTATTTGGTGGGAAAACAAAGTCAATATGGGTATCATAGCCTGGGAAAACCACATCAACTAGGGGGTGGGTTTCTAACGACTGAACTTTTTTCAGGACATCATTAGGTTCAGGTAAAAGTGTACGAAGATAATCTTGTAAGATGGTTGAGGCACAAATATCAAGTCCTACACGAGGGAACTTTCTAAGAGTTAAAGAACCCGGAGACTGATAATCACCCCCAAACTTAGAGTTTTCAGTGTCTCTAGTTAGACTAGTCACAATCTCCCTAATTTCTAGGTCATCAGATTCCTGAAAATGGCAATTGATTCTTCTAAGTCAGGTTCATCCTTATTAATCTATACGAGTTCATCTAAGACTATTGTTTCTAAATCGTACGAATCTAAAACAGTATTCTCAGGGTAAAACCATTCCTCAAAACCATCATCGATTACAGTTTCTAAATCGTTCGAATCGAAAACAGGAGTCTCAAGATAAACCGGTTCCTCTAAACCGCTATCGGCTTCGTAATCAACAGGAAAAACTACATCGTCTAAAACGGTGGAATCCCTAATCAAATCCTCGTCCTTTTGAATAGGTGAATAATCATAATAATTATTTGGATTTGAACTACAAATAATATAATCATTATAAAGCTTAATTGGATTACTAGCTTCCTGATCACTATTCCTACATATTTCATGTTCGTCATCAATACTATCCTCATCATAATCATCATTATAACATGAAAAAGATCGAACCTCATCAAAACAAGTAGTGCTACCAATTCTAACCTTGTTATCTTGATTATGTAAATAACTATCTTCATTCTCAAGGGTATTATTTGATACACTATATTGGCAATTCAAGTAATTTCGAGCAATTCTTTCGTTCGTCTCAGCTATCCGCTTGAGGTGGTCTTCTAAAGAAGGTTCACTCATTATTGTAGTTCTTTCGTCTATAAATATACTATTCATATCAGCTAACTTACGCGTCGACTCAGCTAACTTACGTGTTGACTCTAGTAAAGAGGAATTATCAGAAGGATCATAAAAAGGGCTACTTTTAAATAGTTTGATTGTATCCTCTAGAGACGAAGAACTAGTACTATAATCTTCTTTCTCGTAAGACTGATGCATGTGTGGATAGTAATTGGGCTCACCATGGTATGAACCATAACCTTGAAAAGGTTGGCGTTCCCAACTACTATTCCCACCATGGTCATAAAAATGATGATGTCCATATTCAAATTCAGGTCGATACTCATTGTATTGGCTTCTATCATACCAGTTCGACATTCTTAAATGCAAGGGAAATCTACACAATCACAAACAAGGCTGACTCGACCAAATCAAACCTATAGAATCTAGCAAACAAAAATCATGATGGATCCACTTATATTGTTTTCTAGACCATCTTCTATTCCTTCGAAAAGGAATTCGTTACAATTTGAGCACACCCCTATGGAATCAATCCGAGCTAATGTAAGTTGAATCGAGGCGAGGGAAGCTCAGTGGAGCTTTGATACCCAAGGCCTCACCGCTATCACAAGGCGGCGCAGTCACGCATTCAACTCACAGAAACCATCATGAACTTTGAAGTGTGCTTAAAGAGCAACCAATATTTTTCGAACGAGTTTCCTATTAAGCTCGTTACCCTATTGGTCTCGTTCTATTCAAAATTTTAGGCTTAAGTTCGCGTTTGGTTTCGTTTTCCTAAGGCGGGAAAGAAGGAAACGGTGATGAAATACGAGTCCTTATCTTGATTTGGCCAGGACTTGCCCTTTACTAGGAAATTAAAAACAGTCCAAATTCGTCCTCAATCAATGAATCACCTTAAGGAATACAGTAACTCGCTTACAGGAGATTCGCGAGTGTTTCGATGGACTTACCTCCCGTACCAGACGGGGGATGAACCGTTGCAGTCGACTCGGGCCACGACTCCTATGTCATGTACGAGCCCGAGGGGCCGAGACGATATAGTAATCGTCGTCCTTCCCTGCACACATTTATATAATTTTTTTTTGTTTAATAATACCCTTCCGTAGGGTTAAAAAAAAGAAATAAAGTCCAATTGTTTAAAGTCAAAAGTCCAAAATAAATAAAAAAATTACAGTTTTCCTCACACACTCTAAAAAAAATTAAAAATTAAATCCTAAAATTGTCCTTTTTTCTTCTCTTTTCGCTTTTCGCTTTAAGCTTTTTCCTCTCCAAGTCCTTAATGCTCCACTTCGAACCTGTAAATCAAAGAAAAAAAGACAAAGTAAAAAGGAACAAATAAAAAAAAAATAAACCTAAAAAAAATAAAAATAAATCTATATACAAGTCCGCGTCGGCGGCGCCATTTTATTGTAGTATTTCGATTGCGGTAAATAAGGATTCGTTGCTCGGACTTGAAAAGATTTTTAAAACAAAAATATATACAAAATTTGTCACAGGATCAAGAGATACTAGGACCTAGGATTCCACCAATTCTTATACTCATGCGAATCAACTATTAATTCTAGACAATTATAGCTTAAAATGATAACAAATATCGACTCTTTTCTTTGCGAATTTTTTTTGTAAAGTATTAGATGTAAATCATAAGCATGATGCATCAAAAGTCTCATGGACTAAGCATACATCATCAAATAAAATCACAAATAATCAAGAAAAATCATAAATCAAACTCATAATAGTGCAAATAGTCATAAAAGAATTAAATAAAATTACTCATGCATAAAGAATGGTTTCCTCCATCATCCCAGTATTGGGGTTTAGCTACTCATAATAATCATGTTCTCAAAATACATACTTGATGCTCAAAATATGATTAAAAGAGTGAAAAATATAATACAGTGAAACTACGACCCCCTTTCAGCGTCCAGAAAAGAACGACACTTTAGCGCTGCTGTTGACTGGTCTGCTGTTGTTAAATAACGACGCAAGTATGCTGCTGCTAGCACTGTTGAAGAACGACGGCCCTGGAGGGTCCGTTCTTCATCTTCTTCTTCCTCTCGAGCAGCAGCAGGAAGCTTTCCTGCAGCTTCCTGTTCTTCGTCTTCCAGCCTCTCTGCTGCGTCTCTGTGGTCTCTAAACTTCCCCAAACTTCTTGATCCACTTTCTCTAACTTCTCTCCACCTCTTATATACTTCACAGCTCAAAGAAATCCCGATAAAATCTCTTTTTTTTTCTTTCTTCCAAAGTCTCGGAAAATATTTCTCAAAGCTTCTCAAAGCTATTCGTACGCGTCTGTTAGCTATAATCTTTCCACCAAACTCTTATCAAGACTTGAACAGGACCTAGTACGTAACTATCCAGCGTAAAACTCTCACAAAATCTTTCATAGAAATCCTTGAAACTGGACAGAACAATACGTATCCTGTTTGGACTTTGATCGCTTCTCCCAGCCATTCCAGCCCAAGTTGATCGATAAAATCACTTGCATACGGTCTGTTTAGTCTTAACAGGCCTAGCCCAATTGATTTCAGGGATTTAATCTCCCTCAAAACTGCCCTGAAATCCAACAACAAATTATCAGACGTGAACTTTAGTTTTCCCGCCAAATTCCATTATTTGAACTTTGAATGTGGTGTCCCCTTAACCAGACTGGGAGTCCCTTTAGCATATGCCTTGAAATGGGGTGCCCCTTATCCAAATTAGGGGTGCCTTCGGCAATTCTTTTGGGATGTTTTCCGCACTTTTTCAGGGTTCCTCCGGGGTATTTCCGGTACACTTCTGCGGCATTTTCGGTACACTATCAACGACAATCCAAGGGCCACATCTTTAGCCAATTTTTGCCGCAAAGCCTTATTTATCCAAAAACACCTACAAAGAGATTAAAAACCAAAATAAGTACAACAATGGGCACTAACAATATACACAATTGAGATAAATTAGACACATAAATGCGTCTATCATTGAGTCTTATGCTATGTTATTATGTTGTATATTCTATTTGCAAACCAAGTGACTATTGTATATGTATCATTTGAGAGGAATTCTTATTTATATATTTCTGAGCGGGGTTAGTTTTTGGGTTAAGCTTTATAGCATATTTCTTATTTAAATGTTTAAGTAAATGATTTATATTCTTAGTGCCTCTTTATTAGTTAATCTCTTTGATTAGTCAGCTGCTAGATTTGGGGGCGCTACAGTGATGGTGCCCTTGGTAGCTCTCTTTCTTCCAGGTATTGGTTCAACTTTCCTTTCTCTATTAATTCTAATATGAACTTTCGCACATTTCTACAGTTGGCGGTGGTATGATCGTGAAATCGATGGTATGTGCAGAATTCGCCATTTCTCGCTCCTTGTACGGGTTCATGCCCGAGATTAAATGGCACTGGTATTTCTTGAGTTAATATGACTGCCTCCCAAATCTTTTCTACTTGGGCATTTAATTTCGGCAGTTTTACATCATCAAATGGTGGGTAGTTTGGTCTTCGCTCAAATCTTTGATTATGGTTATATCTAACTCTTCGGTCATTGTTGAACCGACCTCCTTGATTGTCGTATCTTCTTGCTGGATAGTTGTAAGCGTGGAGTCTATCTCCATATTCTCTACGAAACCACTCTTCATCCTTGCTTGACAGAGCTACTTCTTTCACGTTTCTCTTTATGGCATGATTTCTTTGCACAATATTAGGGATATTCCCGACAATATTTGTTATTCGCGGTATGAGTGTCGCACTTCCTCCTTTCGCGGCTATGATAGCTGTCAAGCTGGTGTTCATCTCTCTCTGTTTATCTTCTAGTGTTATAAATTCCTCCTGATATTCTATTAACTCTTGCATATCAATCTCATGTATGATTCGGAATATCTCCGCATATAAGAGGTCAGTTGGGTACAAAGCATTTACGAAGGAGAGGATTAAATGTCGCTCCGATACTTCCCCTGTTGACTCGCTGCACATGGTTCTCCATCGCGTGACTAGGCTTCACAGACTTTATCCACACGCTTTCTTTAGGGTAAACGCATTCTCAATCCCTGCCTTGGTGAGATTACTGGTTATGTAATTCCCTAGGAATAATTTTTCCAGCCGTGCGAATGAAGTTACAGATACTTCGATCAATTTTCCGAACCATAATGAAGCCTCCCTGTCAGACTTGCCGGGAAATACTTGCATAGTACTTCTTGGTGTTGGGCCCATAACATTAGTGTCAGGTTGTAGGCCTTCGTGTGTTGTACTACATTGCCAGTCCCGTCAAAGATGCTGGAGAATATGGGTAGGGAACACTTTGCTGGGATGGGAGCTTGTAATATCTCACGCGAGAATGGAGATCGTTCTGCTTCCTCAATCGCCTCTGCCAGCTTCATTTTTCCTCCCCCTCGTCTATTATTATTCTTCATGGCCATTACGAGTTCCTCAAGCTGTTGCAATATGGTCTGATTTTTGTTAGCTTGTTCTCTTTCTCTTTGTGCAACTGCCTCTAGAGCTCTTTGTTCTATTTCCACTATAAGAAACTTAATATATTGCAGCATCCAATGGTTATGGCATAAACCTCTACTAGTGTCGCGATAACCTATGTAGCAAGAAGTCTATTGCTACACCCAAACTTTATTGCTGCATCAAGAGATTATACTTTATTGCTACACACTTTTCATATTGTTGCTACATTTGTGAGGAAAAAGTTTCATTTTGCAACAGTAAATTATATCTTTTAGATGCAGCTGAAAAGTATTGTGACTAAAAATTTGCTTTTGCAACACCTATATTTAAGGTGTGGCAATACATGGTGTGGCAATAGCTAGATTTTCTTGTAGTGTGCACTTCTTTCTACAGCTATTCTAGTTTCCCGTTCTTAACTAGTTTCTCTTCTGCATCTTTGGCTCCCGCGCTCTGAAATACTTCCCTTTGTCCCATCATATCTCTGTTGTTCTAGGATCTCTCTCCTTCCGCAGTTCCTTCTCCTCTCTCTTCGTTCCTTCATCATTCTTTCTAGGCCACGTGCATCTTTTATTCGCGTACCTCGCTCTCGTACTCATCATGATTGTTTTGTATTTCTCTTTACTCACTATGACGTCTTCTCCTTCTCCTCGACGAACTTGTACTTGTTTGGGTTTCGGTTTCTCCAGTCTGAGTTCGCGTCTGTTGTTCTCATTGAGTCGGTGATTTTCTTCCATTAACAAGGCGTCTTGTCTCGCTAAGTTTGCTCGTTCTTCTTCCAACTCTGCATCTCTTTCTCTACTTCGTTCTAACCCTTTTCAGTTCTCTTTCGATTCACCTGTATTGTGCGAGATGCTCTCTCAGCTGTTGGATGGTTAGATTTTTTTCATTGCCAGGGTTTTCAACTCTTTCTTGTGTCGATGTTCTTCATCCTCCATAGTGTCAAGATCAGTTGTATGCATACTTCCTCTTCGTACATAATCAAATCATATTTATATCAATAAAACATTTTTTATTGCATGAAATATGTATCCATTATCTATCATGTATTGATGGTACGATGGATATAAAATGAGAGAATGGTCGAAGTTGAAATGAATTTTTAGAACATAGCCGTCATATATTTTACCTCATACATGTGGTCATTTTTTTTATTTCGAAATACAAAGAGTTTTAACTTATAGCGTTAATTTTTAAATTTTTCTAAAAGGGTTTTCCTTATATAATTGGAAAAACAAGAATTTCATATGTATTAAATGGCCCTTGGTGTAATGTTTACATGATATTCACTACTATGTAATCACTGATTTAGTGTGCATGCATTAGAAACTTAATGTACGTAACGAATCCCCTTTTTATTTAGCCTATAAATAAAGCCATAATCTATGTACAATCTGTATCCATTAATAAGAGATTCCTTTGTTTTTTTCTCAATTTATCTCTGTATTGACTTTTGTTTATCTACAACAACACGCAATATATTTTTATTTTAATCTTTTTTATCCAGGTGCTTAATTTACAACTAGCTAGCAATCTCGTTTTTCTTTCAATTACTGTATATAAGTGTTTGGTTTAACACCTAATTTAGTATTTGTTATTTTCCATTTTCTTTAATATTTGTTATTTCATTTTCTTTTTCCTTTCCCGTCCAATATTAGTATATTTGTGAGTACCTCGGCACGTAGTTATATAATAATAAAATGGCTCTATATAAATTTTTTTTTAACTAAACATAGCAAGTGTCAAAACTTTCCAAGTTGGACATCCAAGTTCTAGATATATACAAAAAACAGAAAAAAGAAAAACTATTTTTCTTAGGTTTTCAAGGTTAAATAGAGTATAGAACAAGTGTCTTTTGCAATGATGAATCTTTAAAAAATCGATCCATTGCCTTGATTTTTCTTGGTTGTCATCTTGATGAAACCTCGAATGGGTGATATCTAACACTAAAGATTCGTATTAATTGTGGTCTAGTTTAGTTTAGAAAAAATCCTTAATCATCAGAACTTAGAAGATAGTATTTTTCCACGTGCTAGGTACGAATGGATGCACATCCGTTCACAAGATTTCAGAAGTATCAGTGAATCATCAAGGTTGTTTTCCGATTGAAATTATGTGAGAGATTATCTTTCACCATTAGATAATGCGCCTTCAACGCTTCGTCGTGGTGACGACGGTAACGTTAATTTTGCCGAGCGATCTTCAAAAAAGTCATCGATGCCGACAACAATCATATTTTCCAATGAAGTGGCATTAAGGTGCATTTCATCATCCAAACCTCAAGATAAATAGTTATTTTTTTTCCCATATATGTCTAAGACTAGAAACTCCAACTTGGAAAAATTCAACATTAATCAGTAGAGTTACGTTAGTGATAACATTTTATGAATACTGAAGGAGCAGGTACAAAATAGAGAAAGAAAAAAGAAATTTTATACATATGCGGAATAATTAAGCAAAGATTTAGACCTCTATTTATCATGTTATACATTTTTTTTGAAATCTATTATAGGGGCTTCAAGGATTTGGTTTTGAGGGCTCCTATGGATTCTACTATCCTAAATATGGATGAGGGGGACCTAATTTATTATCAAAAATACAAAAATATCGTTAGATAACCAAAATAATTATCAAACCTAAATTAACTAAATCAAAAACTAAACCTAAACCTTTTAAAAAAAAAAGAAAACCCGTCTCTTCTTCTTCCTTTCTTCTTCACCTCCGCCTCTTCTTCTTCTTCTTCTTTTTTTCTTTTCCTTTAATGACAATTAAACGTCGATTCTCAGCAAATAATAACTTTAAATGGGTAAAAATCGAAAACCCAACCCTTTTTTATTGATTTTGATCTCATGAAGAGGTTAGATTTGATTAAATTAGAGAATGAAAAATTAGTTTCAGAATTGAATACAATTGAGAAATATTGATTTTCCCAACCGTAGGACTGATTTACAGTGGCAAAATATTAATTTCATACCGTATAAATTTTCTACGGTTGGAAAATATGAACTCCCAACCGTAAGTGATTTACTAAACTTTTGTATACGGTTGGATAACCCAACCGTAAGTTACACTGGCTTTGTATACGATTGGGAAAATATGAACTCATATATGGTTAGGAAACCTAACCGTAACTTCTGTTTTTAGAAGAAAAAAATATGTGAAATTGTGATTTTGGTTTTCAAATATTAACTATAAATCAAATGATTAGTCTAATCTTATTACTAATCTTGTTATTAATTTTATTATTAATCTTATAACTAATCTTATTTAATTTTGGTTAACTTAATTATTAATGTTAATTAATCATTGGGATAAGGGGTTTTGAAGATACTATTTGATGATCCGGTTTTTTGTCATTTTGTGAGTCCTCAAAACCAAAGTTTTGGAACCCCTATAATAGGTTTTCTTTTTTACTCCACACCTACCTTTCTTTGGTTTCATTTTTGAGCCTCCCGAAGACGTTATACCAATATATGTCACCCATCTAAACCCTAAGTATGCAGAATAAGAAGCTCATTTGGAAACGGTGGGTTATATCAGAATGGGATGAACCATTAGTGGTGAGTCAGAGCAGGTGGGGCGACGAGTAAGCGAGGGAGACATGCCAGATTCAGATATAAAAAAAGAAAAATAAAACGTAACAAGGTGGTCCATTTGAGAGGAATTAGGTCCTATTCCTGTCTTTATTGTGTTACAAAGTACCCGTCAAGAGTCTATCTCGGAATCGGAACTACTCGATTTTCAGAGAGAACAAGGTTTGAAATTTATGGCAACTGCTGCATCTGCGTATATGAAGCTTCTTTCAATGGGTACTAAAATTGTTGCTGTTGGTAGAAATTATGCTGCTCATGCTAAAGAACTCGGCAACGCCGTCCCTAAGGTCTGATCTCTGATTCCTAATCTGGGTTGTTTTTAGATTCTAATTTGATCAATCAGATCATTCAGATTCTGGGTTTTTAATCCATCTTCTGTAGAAATGATATTTGGTCAAATCTGATGGATTTGTTCTTTGTGTATTTTTGACGAATATGTTGTGGGTATTATCTTGTTTTAGGAACCGGTGTTGTTTATGAAACCAACATCATCATATTTGCAAAATGGAGGAACAATTGAAATTCCATATCCTCTAGAATCACTTGATCATGAAGTGGAATTAGGGGTTGTTATTGGACGGAAAGCGAGAGATGTTTCTGAAGCAGCTGCTATGGATTATGTTGGAGGTATGAAATGAAACCCATTGCTCATTGCTTTGTCTTGAATGTAATGTTTGATGCAAGATCGCAAATGGCATGTCAATTTTGATGCTTTATTTTTGCATTTCTTTTAGGTTATGCGCTTGCCTTGGATATGACAGCGAGGGAGATACAATCTAATGCTAAGGTAATGCCTCTTTAATCATATTATAGTTATGTGTATGTTTGTTGATCGACATGAATATGGTATATATCATATTTATTACCTGTTTTTAATGGTCTTGTTGGGTAAATTTTGTCAGGCTTCAGGCCTTCCGTGGACAGTGGCTAAAGGGCAAGACACATTCACTCCAATTAGTTCAGTTGTAAGAACAATAGCTTCTTCGTGTCTTTCTTTTCACCGCTTTGTTTTTATAATTCGAATTTTGGAAAGAAGAAGTAAATTGTGAGAAAATAACATCAAACTCTTAGCCGTTGTTAAAATCTAGAAATATCAGCTCATATTCGCAACTTAATGTCCTTTGCAGTTGCCCAAATCAATGGTTCCAAACCCGGACGACTTGGAGCTATGGTTGAAGGTTTGTTTACGCTTATCCTTCTAGTTTATTTTCTACAGATTTCCTGCTCCGTCTCTATAAAGTAGCTCTCAGTTTGTTCAGACGCCATGTTGTGTGTGATCCTCTAACTGACTCATAACTACATCGATGCTGATTGGTTTCCTTGTCTCCACAGGTAGATGGAGAATCCAGACAGAAAGGGTCAACCAAAGATATGATCTTTAAGATTCCTTTTCTCGTTAGTTACATAAGCTCTATCATGACACTTCTAGAGGGAGATGTCATACTAACAGGTATAACACAATTCTTTTCTCCGCTTTGTTTAGCAGTATTCTGAAGTTCTCTTCTGTTGGAGGCAAATAATGGGTGTGCTCTCAATATTTCCAATAGCACCTTGACGTATTGGCACAGGGCATGTGGGGTTATAGACCTATTTCCTTCCTAACCCTGTTTGTCTGATAAACACTCTCAAGTCTTCCCCTATATAGAAGAAAATCTCCATTTTGCCCCTCATACCCACAATCGTACGCTCTATGCAACGACCTGGATCATTCCTTCTTTCTGGTCCTTGGCTTCAGCAAGTGTTCTATTATTATTTTCTCCTGCTCGGCTTTCTAAAATTTCGTGCTCACCCTATATGCCTAATGGTGATCTGTGTAGGCACTCCACAAGGTGTAGGGCCTGTGAAAGCAGGGCAAAAGATAACAGCTGGTATAACAGATCTCATGGATATTTACTTCGATGTAGAGAAACGTAGAAGACAAGTAGGTGGTTGAGACTTGAGATGATGAACCACCACCTCTGGCTGTAGTAATGGCAGCTCTGACACGTGTACGAGTAATTCGTTTTTCATCAGTTCATTTCAACTTTTACACAGTAATGTTATCTCAAAAATAGTTGTAGTGCCAATAAGAATGTTAACATACAACTTCGGCCTGTTGGATTTTGTATATCCATCTTTCTTGTAAAGTTACAAGATTGCTGAATAATGATTTGTTGTTGCAAATTATAACCTATTCAACCTCTTGTACTTTTATGAATCCCTGCAAAACCTAAAGTAAATGAGAGATTGACATGAGTTTAAAACTTTCAGTGTCTGCTGTATTATCTTATCAGTACTTTCCACCATTGCTGTATAACGTTTCAGCCGGACCCAAGAAAACTGCCTGTTGTTTAATACCTATATGTTGTCCTGGAGTTAGCTTTCGTGCCTACACTGGTCCATTTCCATTGATAAATGGGTGTGAATCCTGATGACTTTTACAGTGGTAAAGTTATTGGGATGACCTTTATACCAAACTCGCCAGCATCAAATCAAAGGCGTACCAAATAGTGCCTGCATGTGATGCCCAGACATCTAATACCTGCCTCAGTAGTTGTTGCAACATAGAATTCCCAGGGCACATGTTTCTTAATTTTGTAGTAATAATACTTTGGATTTGTAGTGGGTATACTTTGCTTGTTTGGAATCCACCTTAATTGTATGATACACGGTTCCTTTATTATTAGGTGGTTCAACGGGGATAACCATTAAGAACGTTTTCAATGAGAATAATAATATATGGAGAAATTTATTTAAAGTTTTTATTTTTAAACATAAACTTCGGTCAGGTTTCTATATAAATCCTCCTCCTTAACCCATCCAAAGACAGCAAAATCAAAACAACACAGAGAGATCTAGAGTGTGTGTCTGAAAAATGGAGGAGGATATGGGGATAAGCCATAGAATGGTTGATGTGAATGGAATCAAAATGCATATAGCAGAGAAAGGGGAAGGTCCAGTGGTTTTGCTGGTTCATGGATTTCCATCACTCTGGTATTCATGGAGACATCAGATTCTCTCTTTAGCTGCTTCTGGTTTCAGAGCTGTAGCTCCTGATTTACGCGGTTACGGCGATACGGATGCACCCACTTCCCCACAGTCTTATACATGTTTTCACATAGTTGGTGATCTTGTTGCTCTCATTGATACCCTTGGTCAAGACAAGGTTAGGATTAAGACAACCCCTTGTTTTCTTGAAATTTCAAAGTTATGATCGGAGAAAAAGAGCTAATGGTTTTTTCTTGTTGCTGCAGGTGTTTGTGGTAGGACATGATTGGGGTGCAATCATCAGCTGGTATCTTTGCTTGTTTAGGCCAGACAAGGTTAAGGCTTTGGTGAACCTTAGTGTCGCCTTTACTCCTCGAAGGCCTACCATGAAACCACTTGACGCCTTAAAAGCTATGTACGGCAATGATTACTATATAATCCACTTTCAGGTTTGATTTCTTTAGGCCTTGAAATTTATGTGCATGTTCCCAATTTCCATGCTATCTGTTTCACTTATTTCCGTTCTCTTTTATATACAGGAGCCTGGAGAGATGGAAGCTGTATTCGCCCGGGTTGGTACAGAAACAATCCTCAAGAACTTTCTGACACGCCACAGTCCAGCTCCACTTATGATATCAAAAGATGAGGGGTTTCCAACCGATGTTTCAATTACATTGCCTTCATGGTTATCCGAAGAAGACATTTGTTATTACACTAGTAAATACGAAAAGTCAGGTTTCACCGGAGGATTCAACTATTACAGAAATTTTAATGTGTATGTACCAAGAAATGATTCAAATTCAACTTGCAGATTTGCTTTATTCTAAACTAACACGTTTTCCTGGCTTCCTAATTTTCAGAAACTGGGAACTGACTGCACCATGGACAGGAGCACAAGTAAAAGTACCAGTGAAGTTTATTGTGGGAGACCAGGATCTAAGCTATCATATTCCAGGTGTGAAGGAATATGTGCAAAGTGGTCTTATGAAAAAAGATGTGCCGTTTCTGCAAGAAGTAGTCGTACTTGAAGGAGTTGGTCACTTCATCATGGAAGAACGGGCAGACGACATTAGCGGCCATATTGTCAGTTTCTTGAAAAATTTCCAAGAAATTTCAGTTCCATCTAGTCAAGTCGGGATATGTACAATATTATAATTGCACTCTGTAAGAAATGCAGAGTGCAATTCAAGTGTGAGTCTTAAAAATACGTCTGATGTGTGTGGTTTGTGTCTTAAATCATTTCTGGTTTACAAATCCATTATTGCTGTAACATGTGAGCTTCCAGCATTGCTTTAAAACTGCATCAATTCTGTGCTACAGCCTACATCTGTTGTATCATGTGAGCTTGCAACATCATCTCACTTGCGTTTAAGCCACCAGCTTTGCTTCAGAACTGCACCAATTAAGGGTTTACAAATCTATTATTGCTGTAAACCAAATCCATTATTTCAGTACAAGTTTCAAAATCACAAACTCAAACTCATTCTAGTCTTTAAAACCTTGTCAACAAAATAGATATCGTTGTAGCTAGGATACATTACACAAGGCTAAGAAGAATCAACAAAATGCAAATTTGAAGCCAACTGTTTGGACCATATACATGAAATTAATGGGCTTAATAGCTCTCAAGCCCATTAACCTTAAATAAGAACGATTTTTTGGGGACCATGGTTCTATTTTTAGTAAGCCATTTAGAAGTAAATTTAGGTCACCCCTTATCTGGATATTTATATTAATACCTAAACTGCCCTCCTGATTAATTATGGGTAATGATTAGTGAAATCATTAGTGAAATGATTAAGCTAAAGAAGTAGAATTATTGAGAGAGCAAAATTAGAGAAGATGAAGAAGAAAAACATGGAGAAAAAAATTGAGGTTCACTAATCTTGAGTATTCAAGTGATGATTCAACCACAACCGGAGGAAGAGCATCTGGGTTATCAGGTATGCTTCAAACTTAGATAATGTTGGTTTAATTGCTCCAAACTTTCAAAAAAATGAAATTTTTTATGTAGATTTGGGCTAGTTCGGTTACCATATGTCAAGAACATGTAACCGAACACACCTGAAAGTGTAGTTCGATTACGTTTTCTAAACACGCAGGTTACCGAACTCGCTCGTTAATGGAGGTTTTGGTCGTACAACGTAATGTTCGGTTTGCCCGCAATGTAACCGAACTTGAGGGTCTAGAACTTCGGTTGCTTTGCAAACAATAACTAACCGAACTTTATGTGAAAATAAAATTTTACCAACTGTACATAGTTCGGTTGGTGCACAAAGTTCATACCAACCAACTATTCAACCGAACTTTACGTTAAAAAAATTATTCCAAGTGTAAGAAGTTCGGTTGGGTCGCAAACTTTTATCCAAAAACGTATCTAACCGAACTCACCGATAAAAAAAACAACCAAAGTTATTGTGCTATATTCGGTTACCTAGTATAAAATGGTAGGTAACCGAACTTTGAACTTAACAATTTATATGGGTACATCTTGTGTGCTCGGTTACATATCAAATTGCTCTACCAACCGAACTTAAAGTTCGGTGATATCCTTATTTTGCGAAGGAACCGAACTTATGGACTTGTGTTTTTCTAATACAAGGAGTTCGGTTAAAAGTATTTTTTGCGAATCAACCGAACTCTTAAGAAAAATTAATTCGTGATAACCGAACTTTTTGCGACGAAACCGAACGTTTTGCGACGTAACCGAACTTAAAGTCCGGCTGAGACTTGTTTTTTGCGACGTAACTGAACTTCTCTGAAAAAAACCTCCATTAAACCTCTCTGCAACTTCCATTTTCAACTCATTTTGATGATTACTTCTCATTTATTCAACCAAAAACGAATGACGAGTATTTGTGAGAATATCCTTGTTAATGTTTTAAATTAAGCTATATATATAGAGGTGGTGGTGGTAATCGGAGGTCGTGGTGGTAATAGGTGGTTGGTAGTGGTGATAACCGGAGGTGGTGGTGGTGGTGGTGGTAATCAACGGTGGTAGTTAGTGATGGTGGTAATTGGAGGTGGTGGTGGTAATCGGTGGTTAGTGGTGGTGATAATCGGAGGTGGTGGTGGTGGTAATCGGTGGTGGTGGTGGGAGGAGGTGGTGGTGGTAATCGGCGGTGATGGTGGGAGGAGGTGGTGGTTATATATATATAGGTGGTTATTAGGTTGGTTTTAAATTAAATTAGGTTAAGGGTAGGTTAGTCATTTCAACACTTTAGGACACCCCATATAACTATAGGGAACGTGGTCTAATAAAACCATGATCCTCTCAAAAAGACCATGGTCCCTAAAAAATCATTCTTAAATAAGAACGATTTTTTTGGGGACCATGTTTTTTTTTGGAGAACCATGATGTACTTAGGCACCTTCCCCTACACTTAAAAGGGGTGTCATAAAGTTAGGAAATGACTAACTTATCCTTTACCTTCGTTTAAAGTATAACTAACTTAATATCATCCCTCCTAAACCTACTTATCTAATTAAAACTCTAATTAATAAATATAAAAACACAATTTTTTCTACTAACCAAATTTCATCTTAAATTCTTCTCTGATCCTCTTGTTTTCTTTTCCAATTTTATAATCATTTTAAATCCGGATTTTAGAAATTTATATATTAGAGGTACTTTCCAACAAACCCGTGTCTTCTTTATATATTTGTGATTAATAAATTGAGTGAGTAGTAATTATAAAATTTGAAGTTGCAGAGAGAAGTCTGCCTATGAATCTTGTGGAAAAACTTTGTCGAACTAGCCGAACCTGATGGAAATGATGAACATGAAGAATTGTTTGGCTGTTTCGCAATAAAGTAAAATCCTAGACGAACTTTTAATTTCCTAGTCGAACGTTTTAATTTCCTAGCCGAACTTTTAATTTCCCAGCCGAACTTTCTGATTTCCTAGCCGAACTTTTCTCTGAAATCCTATATATTGAATTTGGTTATGTCGCCATTTTTTTTTCTCCTAACTGAATTTTTCTTTGAAACCCTATGAATTGAGTTAGGTTACGTCGCAATTTTTTGTTTTGTTCTCCTAACGACTTTTCTCTGAGAGCAAAAACTCCAATGAAACTAAGTTCCGCTATTTGTTCCTTCAAAAAAATTTGCCGAACCTTATGGAAATGAAGAACATGAGGAACAACTCGGATATTTCGCCAACAAAAATTCATTGCCGAACTTTTAATTTCCTAGCCGAACTTTCTGATTTACTAGCCGAACTTTTATCTGAAATCTTATATATTGAGTTTAGTTACATCACAATTTTTTTCTCCTAACTGAATTTTTCTTTGAAACCCTATATATTGAGTTCGGTTACGTCATAATTTTTTGTCCTAACCGAACTTTTCTCTGAAAGAAAAAATTCCATTAGAACTAGTTGTGCCTTCATAAACATTAATCGAACTACATTTGCTGATAAGTTCGGCTACCTGTTCTTCAGATCTTGTAGCCGAACGTGTTTGACTTAGCCCAAATCAAGCTATAAAATTTCTCATTTTCAGAGAATTTTGGTCAATTCAAGCAACAAAAAATGAATTTGAAGTATGCCTGGGTAGTTTGAAGGTTCAGATTTATAAAAAAAAAAAAAATTGAGTTTTTCTAAAATTCTTATATCCCCTTTCTTCTCCTCTCTCAATAACTTAATTTAAAAAAAAATAATTTATTGATTTAATCTTTCACTAATCATTAATTAACTTAACTTAACTTAATAGTTCAACTAATCATTACACTAACTAATCGTTCAACAAACTTAATTAGAAAGGGTAATTTTGTTATTAATATAGATATTTGGATAAGAGGTGGCTTCAATTTACCCTAAATGTCTTATCAAAAGAAAATTCATGGTCCCCTCAAAAAAAGGACGGTCCCCAAAAAATCGTTCTTAAACAAAACACTTAATTGGATCATGGTTTGAAGTCTAAGCCCATGAAGGGTTAGTAACTAATCTACTAGCCTTTGTGCAAAAGATGACCAGATTCATTGTATCCCTATAAAAAGGTGATTCAGTTTGGTGGTAAGATCAGGTATATATCCAAACCTGGAGGTTGGAGTTAATCTAGGTATATATTTAGTCCAAGTACATAAATTAATATGGTCACTCTAAAAAGAGGGGATGAAGGTGGATTAATTATTGGACTACATACATTTAGACTATCTAGATGCGTAAATCTAATTATAAATAAGGACGAACCATAAAAACATTAAGTTGGTCTAGTTACAAAGTTAAAATGTATCTAGATGAATATTCGACTAGATACAATTCCTCTACGACCTATAAATAGAGATGGAAATCTAGCTAACTCAAAAGGTCCACATTTTCTAATCCTTTTCCCTCCACAAAAACCTGCATAGAGCTCTTACTCATTAAGGCATTGGAGTGTCCTTGAAGGTACCCCATTTTCATCTACCAACAATTTTTGAAGAGCCGAAGTTGATACAAAGTTGATTTATCAAGTAGATGGAATTTTAAATCATCAAACAGTTCATATTTTATCGTCAGCCACGAATCTCAAAAAACATTCTAGAATCATCTAACAGTTAGAATTTGATCTTCATATACGAATATCGAGAAGTGTTGCAGGAACATTTTTACTACAACATTAACGGATAAATATTACAAAATAATATACTCTAGCATACTAGTTTTATGATGCTATATAGTATCTAAGTTGCTCCTCTCGAAACCTAATTACCCGAAATGATACAAAAATTTGTCATGTTATTGTTAAGGCTCACAACACAATCTACGATGCAGTGATTTCGACCGATCAATCTTTATTAGGCACACTTAATTATTCTCTCCTACATAAATGAATCCAACGGCTGAGAATATTTTTAGGCTTTTGAGAATTGGATAGTTGAAGAAGGCTATAATGAAAATGGCAGATTTTGAGCAATGGCATAAAAAAGAAAAGTACAAGCTAACATGAAAAAATGAAGAAATACAAAGGTGTTTTCGAATACATCAATACCATTAGATGGATAATTAACAAAGGAAATCCTAATTCAATTTCGTTAGTCTACTAAATTGAGACCTTGAACGTAAAGTTACTATTTGGGAATTTGGCACGCTAAGTGCAGCGGAGCACATCATCACAAAAGAAAATCAGTGATTTGTACCAAACATGGAGAAATAATAAGAAATACAGAAGATGCAAAACCACAAAACAAGATATACGTGGTTCACCATTACAGGCTACATCCATGACCAACACCACCAGAAAATTTCCATTATGATCAAAGACTGTTACCTGCTCTTTACACAACCCATAAAAGAAAATCCAAATAAAAATAGTTAACAAGACATACCCGAGATCACCATTAGAGAAACTATAGAAACCAACTCTCTAAACCATTCTTCAAACCAGCATCAAATCTTCTCTTGTACACCTTCCTCAAACCACAATTATTGAAGAGCCAAAGTTGATAAAAAACTGATTTATCAAGTAGTCGGAATTTCCTCATCCATCATAAATGCATCACGAGGAATACTAATGAATTATCAAATGGTTCATATTTCATCGTCAGGTAAGAATCTTAAGGAACATTCCTGAATATATAAAGACTAGAATTTCATCTTCATATACGAATCTTGAGGAGTTATAAGAACATTTTTGCTACAATATGTTTTGGCGCCCACCGTGGAGCAGAGAAATAACTTTCAGAAATACAAATCAAGATTTATGGAAACATCACCAGAAATTCAGTACAATAGGAACAATGATCCAGATAATTGTGAGGAAATCGAAGCGATATTAATCGCCCACTTCGATAAGGAATTGAAACTTCAGCTACAATGACATCATCTAAATGTCCCTCTGCGAGAACTAATTCCCATGGGTCTTGTTAGAGCACTGCTCGGTCGAACTCGTAAGAGTTTCTATCTCAAGCTTGTTTGTCAAGTTTAGTTGTCAAAAGTATAAGTCTTGATTTCTAGTCTACTTATAGCTATGTCTCAGATTATGATGCGTGTCGTAACCACAACAAATTAGTTATTATTTTTCTACATAATTACTAAGTAATATAGTATAGTCAAGTTCGTTCCCACGAGGAGCAAGAGATTTTTAATTGTAAAGTTATCACGAAAAGGGGGGTTTTGGTTTGGTTTTGAATATAATTTGCTTGCAATCCTCTAGGAATATAATCCCTTTCCCTTTGTAAGTCTTCTTTCCAAGTCCTTGTCTTTCTCAAATCTTCCATCTTCACTTTCCAAATTCAAGTCCAATTCCTCAAATCATGAGTCTAGAAAATTCTTCACAAATTGGGTCACCGGAAATTCACTGGTACCACCGAAATCCGGCCAGAAAACTCCCTGCCGGTCGCCTGCGCGGTTGACGGAATATTCCGTCCAATACTATTAAGTTTAACGGTCAAATTAGTCAAACCGTCAGTCAAGAGGGTCAGGAAGAGGAGAAGTCGGCCACTGAGTCAGATCCCCAGTCAGTCGGTAACTCAGCTGAAAGGTCTGATTACTGAGTTGGATTTCCTGAGTCACTGAGTTGACTCACTTGAATGGAATGCCAGACGAGTTCTGGCTGTTTCTCGGTCATTTCCAGGCCAAATGCCGGCCATTTTTAGCTTCATTCCTGCACAGTCCTAAACATACATCTATTCAAGCAATTCACCATTTCTTCATTCCCTGTAACAGCAGTTCATCTTCTTCTCTTGCCATCTGCTCAGATGCAATGCCAGACCTGTAGCTCAATATCCAATTGCAGCTGCATCACTTGCTCTTCTCAGCCTCAAAGTACCACTAGAGTTTCTTCTCGATTCAACAGCAAACCCACTACTAATTTCAATTAATCACTACCACAATTTCAGTTTCGCGAGAACCCCTTCTTAGCAGCAGATGCATCCACCAAATACCCAGTTGCTCTCTCCTTAACAGCAACCACATGACCCATTTCATCACAGATTCAAACCAATCTCATAATCCAGTCTCTATTTAACTTATCCTCCTCCAAAACCTCGTTCTTCTGGATTCAACAGAAATTACCACGAATTCCCATCTCAGATTCAGACCAAAAACCCATTTTCCACTCTTTCTCAATTCAACACAGATCCCCTTTTCATCTCTGGAGTATCAACAGCATATTGACTAGTTTCTCAGCACAATTAACAGCTTCTTCTCTCGAATTCATCAGCAACAGCTGCTTCAATTTCTTTTGTGTTCTTCAATCAATTGCAGCAACAGCTCAACTCTGAGTCCAAACCCATATATCAGCATCAGATGAACATAAACCCTAATTTCTTCATTGTTTCTCGATCTCAATTAGTTCCACCAGCAGTTCTTGCTGATTATTCCTCCCTATGAGCTTTGAACATCATCTCTCTCGTATTTCCCTGTTTAACTCTCGATCTAGTCTTGGCAATAACTGCAGCAGTTGCTGCCTCTTTTCTTTCTCAATTTCAGGGTCGGGTGCAAATAATGATTGAAAGGAGGTAATCGATTTAGGGTTATAAACTCGGGTAGGATTTAGACACCCGACTGTATAAGAACCACCCAACTCATAGCCCCCTTAACCTTGGATGGTATGTGTTTAATACTCCTCCATAAGAGTTGCCCTTTAACCTTGACTGGGCTCCAGATAGTGCTCGCACAAGAAGTGACAATTTTGCCCTTTTTGCTCAAATTGGGTGATTTCTTCTTCTATTGAGACAAAAGTCTTATAGCTATATAGACTCTACATTATACACATTTGATATTTTGAGCTGAGTTTAACTCGCTTATATCTTTCTCGAAATATGTGTTGGTGAGCTTTCGCTTTAGCCAAGTTCATCTTTTATTCTTGGCAAAAGTCAAAAGATGATCATGTGAAAATCTCATGGTGACATCTTATACGATTTGTGTGAGACAATTATTTGATGTAGACTCGGAATGTTTCGTATTGATCATTTGATCACTTGAAAATTGCTTTGAAGCTTTGTGTAAGACAGCTATTCTCGTCTTCCAAGACTGTTTTAGTGATTAAAATGGGATTTTAGAACAATTAACCATTGATTGGATATAGCACAAGTATGCGTACTTGTATGCTAACTGTTGCAAGTGTATTCCAAGTACGGGAATTTGGTATGCATACCCGTATGCGTATTGATTCAACAATTGAAGTCCGGGAACTATAGTATGCATACCCGTATGCGCACTGATTTCAACTGCGTTCGGTCATGAACGACCGTATGCGTACCCGTTTGCATACTGGCGAACAAGACCAAGTCCGGGAACTTAGGTATGCGTACCCGTTTGCATACTTGAGTGAGTTAAGTTCTAAAATCGGTTAAGTATGTTTACATACTCACGAACAAACACATTTATATAATAAGGAATGCAATCTTTGCAAACCGTGGCTATAATTTCATGAATTGATTCGAATGAATCAAAACAGATTTTTCTTCAATTTTGTCTTGTATACTTCTATGAAAATATAAACAATTGAACAACTCTATAACTAGTTTCATTTGAGTCATTTGAACTAGTTGTGATTAAGATGAACAAGGTTAATATGAAAGTATTCATATGGCTAACTTCGGTTAACTATTGTTGAGCCAACTAAGTGTACACGTTTAGGCACAGTTACCCGTGACTAAATAAAGGTATATTTCATTTGTGTGTAACAAGCTAAGAAAATCTAACGGTTAAAATTAGCTTGAATCTAATCAAGTTTTCATCAAACGGTGAAAATTGAATGCTTTGTAACCAAAATAACATTGATTGCAAACCCTGATTTGAAGACTATATAAGGAAGAACTCTAGCAACTGGGAAACGTAATCCCTACACCTCCTGTGTGGTACTAGTTGCGACTAGAGTCGATTCTCCTTTAACCTAGGTTTTTCCTAAAACTATTATAGGTTAGCGACTTAAAGACTTCACAGGTATTCTGAAGCCAGACCCAACTATATTCTTTGTAGTTGTGTTTTCTGATCTTACTTTGTCCTATCGTATTGAATACTATCTTCTCTAAGATTTGCTCGAGATTTAATCTCCAATAGGTAAGACAAAAAGTAATTACAAAGCTCTGCGTCTCATTCTTTGTGATTCCATAATATATTGTTCCGGTACCATACAGTTAATACTATTGTAAGGTGGTTGATATCACTAGGATGTTCTTCAGGAATATAAGTACGGCGTATCAATTGGTTCCTGTTCACCTTTATTTATCGAAAGACGGAACAAAAACTCGTAGGTATTTTTTTAGTAGACAGAATTATCTATTCAATAGACTTTTCTGTGTGAGACAGATTTTTTTATCAAGTCTTCGACTTTGGATCGTAGCAACTCTTAGTTGTGGGTGAGATCAACTAAGGGAATCAAGTGCGTAGAGTCCTGCTGGGATTCAAAGACATAAGGAACGCGACTGAACCTTAATCAGTGTGAGATTGGTTAGGTCTCAACTACATTCCAGTCCGAAGTTAACTTGTAGTAGGCTAGAGTCTGTAGCGGCTTAATACAGTGTGGTGTTCAAATCTGGACTAGGTACCGGGGTTTTTCTGCATTTTCGGTTTCCTCGTTAACAAAATTTCTGGTGTCTATGTTATTTCTTTTCCGCATTATATTTTCTATATAATTGAAATATCACAAATTGAAATTAATTGACCCTTGGATATTAGTCTTTGGTACCATCCAAGTTACTTCTCAGATTAATCCGGCTCACAGATTTCAATCTGTTCCATTGCAGATTGATTTGAAAAATTGAGATATAACTCTTGGATATATTTTCCTTGATTGAGTCTGACTGTATAGTTGATTCTCTTGGAATTATATTGGAGTTAGTCCATACATATTGCCTAATGAAATATTGGGTGTGGTTGTTAGACCCTGCTTTTTCATTTGGTATCAGAGCAGGCAAACACGTTTAAGACCTCATAAGTCTGTGTTTGTGGCAATCTGATTCTGTGTATATCTCATTCTTACGCACATAAAAAATGTCTTCCAACTTTTTTGATTACGCCAAATATCTTGGGATTACCTCAAAGAATAACTCCTTAGTTGATTCTTCCGAATTCCGAGGTAGAAAACTTTTGCTATCAGATTCTGATAACAATCGCTCTGAGACAATTGACATTATATCAGAAGCTGAAGTGGAACTCACCAGAACATTAAAAAATCTGCTAAGATTATTGATTTTCAAGATTCTAAAATAAAGTCTCTTGAATAAAAACATGTTCAGCTCATTGATGAACTCGATAAGTCTCTTGGTCGAGAACGAGAACTCTACAGTATTGTTGAGTCTTTCTCTAACAATATCGAAAACCTTGTTCAAGAAACTACCCTACAACGTAAAAATATTAGTGTTCTTGAAGATATTGTTAAAGAATATTCAATTATAGAAACAAATTTGATCGAGACTCATTCATCAGATCTGAACATCATTCGTGCTGAAATAGAGAAACTGGTCGCATATCTTCTCCTAGCCCAAGAACAATGCAATTCCTTGAAAAAGGAAAATTCTTTCTTAATGAGCAAATCTTCTTCTATGTATTTCTCTAACTTTCACAAGGGATTACAGTACATGAAGAAAATTACTCCAAAGAAAGCATCTGCTAAAAAATGTTTACATAACTTGCAATTTCCAATATGGCTATGAGTTTAGAACAGGCTCTTTTCGATGTCTCTCTTCCACGAACATGTTCTTTCTGCGGGAAAAGAAATCATTATGATGCACATTGTTTTGCTAGAAATAAACAAATTTATGATCTTCAAAATCCACTTCTTTTTGCTGTTGACAGGGTGAATTGTCTGACGACATCTACAATGGATTTCACTCCAGTAGAAAACTAGAATTCTCGTGCACAAGGTTTCCAAAGTTACTCTTCTAGATATCTCTACATGAATTGTGTCCCTCTTAATGGTGCTAATTCTTGCGCTACACATGTACACATTCCCAGTGCTAATGAGAATAAGTCTGGTAGACCTAAGTCTAGGAAATGGATTTCTCTAAATACTAACCCCCTGGAACCAATCTCTAAAGTTTCTAGATTTTGTCCTAAGAAAAATCCTTCTGATGGATACTCAAAAACGTTTATGTCTTATTCCTATGGGATAAGAAACAACCGAAGGAAGGTAAGGAATACTAGGCTCAAACATTTAAATGGTATTTACAAGTCATTTCTTAATGTTCATGGTGGGATTACATCTCACTTAGCTACCTAGCTTGAGGTAACTTCATCCTTGTATCTAACTTGAGAGTTGTAAGGATGACAATTGCGAGATGCTCAAGTCTACTGTAGGTTACCATATGTCTTGTGTTTGATTTAGCTGTTTTCTTCTTTTGTGAGTGTTGACTCATATCTTAACTCCTAGTAACTAGTGTATCTTTTTCATATGCTCTAATTAAAAATTTTAATTATTGAGCTATGAAGGTAAAAGATATCTGAAAACAGAGAGTATTTCCTTATTCTTGGATCTTTTCTGATCCATTAATCTTTCATAACTGGTCCACGAATGTCCGTGTATCTCTTGGGAGTTTTAGGGTTTCCATAACAAGGGTGTCCTTCTCTTGTTCATAAACATATATATACATATATACACATATTATATTGTTTTTTCTTCCCTTATAAAAAAAATGGAGAACTCCTCAAGACCTCAGGAAGTGGTGAATCCTGAGATGGAAGAAGACATTAAAAAATGCGATCCTGTTCAAGAACTCGTCTTGAAAAAGATGATTGCAAGGAAAGAGTACAACTCCTGGGTTGGTCAAACTTTCAAGGATTTAATTCTTTTTCAAAATGACTGTAAGGTCGAATTTGTAAATCTTCAACTGCAAATAAATCAGCTCATTGATGGTCAGACCAAAATCCTTGAAAATCAAAAGATCTTGATTCGGAATCTGAAGAAACTCATCGTGGACTGCGTCAAAACTATGCATCTTTCCCGCATTGTTGATCGAAAACTTAATTTTCTAACCCATGGACATGGAGTCTCCACGGTCAAAAGAATCAAGGATATCAGTGATACCTTTTATGATGGATGTTTTCAAAGGTATGAAGTTATCAAAGAAACTTGATTTTTCTTTTTATCTAGGAAACTTCTTATGAGAATTTATTCTTGTATTTTAAGAAGGATAACTAGGGTTTGGAATAGCCTATATTATGATTACACGTTGCTATTTCCAACGATTTTCATCTTACAATGTTTTGAGATTTATTTAAATAAATTCTAAAGTTTATTTGGAAGATGATTTTGCAGTATTAATCTTTATATATTGGTTTCATATATAGTAGAACCCTTATAAGTTAATCCGCGATAAATTAAAAATCACGATAAATTAATAAATTTCATTAGTCCAAAGTCGAGGCCAACGTGCTAAATTAATAATTCGCTAAATTTATAAAGTAATATTTTTTTTGAGTTTTCTATAGGTCCCTTCCAACTCCAATTTATATAAATTTAGTTTTATATTTATGCTAATTGGTAAAGAGTGATCCAATTGTAACTTGGTTTTTCTTAAAATTGACGTCACATTAAATTTCATCTTGGATTTTCTCAACATTAGAAGAGTTTTTGGTGTTGTCATTTGCTGACGCAATAAAAACGTATTCAGTATCTTCAGAGCTTTGATAGATTTTTCACGAGAAGGTGGCTCTATAACTATACTTTCATATTCGACTTCCACATCATTACTTTCGTCTTTTCCCATGACACTCCCAATTATTTCTTCTCCAGTCAACAAATCGGAAATAAGGTAGTTTAAAAGAAATTTCCATTGATTAAATTTTGCAACTTTTTAGTGCCTTCATTATCTAAAGCTTCACTTGGATTCTATGACGCGGTGTCATCCATGAAATTAGTTTCACTAACTTCCACTAAAGATTAGTATCTAATAAATTAGTATCCATCAACCGTACCCACAATAATTTGCATGATGAATAAGGCGTATTTATTCATTTTGTTGATTTTTTTATAAAAATTCTACAAGACTTTGATAAATTAATAAAGTATTAATTTATGCGCTTATCTAATATCACGATAAATTGATAAATTTTGGCGGTCCCGACGCTATTATTTTATATGGGTTATACTGTATTCCAAATAATGTTATGGGATATGTGTGTTTACGTCCGTGAACTATGATTGTCCCATATATGTCAAAAGTTAAGTCTATTGTGTCATTATGCAAATATTGATGGAAAATAGAATGAACTTTTTATGTCAAAGATTAAGTTTACGGTATCATTATGCAAATATTGATGAAAAATACAATGAATCTTTGAACATTCCGCAGTATTGATCTTTCCCTAATCCACTTTTATCTGAAAGTATTGTACGGCTCCGTAAGTTTTCTTATGTTGAGCATTTCCGATTAAATTAATCATTGAGGTTTCTTTGTGGTTAGTTTAATTGAGATTTCTGGATACATATTCATGTTTCATGTCATTTGTTAATGTCCAAAGAAATCCTTATTTTCTTGCAAAAGTAAGGTCGCTCTTGTTGTTCTTTCGGGAATGACATTTTATGGGGGAGAGTTCTTAATTGAACTTGTGCTTAATTACCAAATCTTTGTGGGGAGTGCGTCTGTGAAATATTGTAGGAGTTATCTTGTATCTTTATGAACTTCTTGATGAATACACTAAGTTTCGACTATGTGAAATCATCGAAACAAAGTTGATATGTGCCTTTTTAGTCATGAAGTATTTCTTTGAGAATTTCATTATGATCCCGCTAGTTTTTGTACCTTTGCCAATTTATATTGACAAAAAGGGGGAGAATTATTGTGTAGTTCACACTACAAATACATATGGTTTTTGAATCATTATGTAACGGGGAGTGGTTTTCATGTGAGATGAAGTATTGTCTAAGGGGGAGTGATACATATCACCATAGTATTGTTGTCAAAGTTGTGATACGATTGAACTTTGATATTGTGTAATAATACTATGACACTTTATAACAATGATTGAGAGCTTTTGTTTTCTCATTGTTATGGCTACGTATATTCAACAACGATGCTTCTGAGTTGAACACGTTCAAAATCACTGGAGTACTTGGAAGTGACGAAGATTTAGAGTAATGTTGAAGAACCAAGGAAATCAAGCATTTGCATGAGAAGCTACAAAGTTTATTTATTTTGTAGTCCATATGTATAGTTTTGTCACTAAAATTGACAAAGGGGGAGATTTTTAGAGCACTTCTCGGTCGAACTCGCAAGCGTTGCTATCTTAAGCTTGTTTGTCAAGTTTAATTTTCAAAACTATAAGTCTTGATTTATAGTCTACTTATAGCTATGTCTCGAATTAGGATAGAATGTGTAGTTGAGTTTAGACTTCACGACGTTCATCGATTAAAGACGAAGAACTACTAAGGGGAGCTTGTGGAACTTCATCAACAAAAGGTATATGGAGACTTGAATTTATCTATCACTTAGAAGTCTATTTCTATTCTATATCCTATTGAGACAAAAGTGGTATAGCTATATAGACTACACATTATACATATTTAATATTTGGAGCTGAGTTTAACTCGCTTATATCTTTCTCGAAATATGTGTTGGTAAGCTTTCGCTTTAACCAAGTTCATGTTTTGTTCTTGACAAAAGTAAAAATATGATCATGTGAAAAATTGATAATATTTTTTGATGATGTTGTAATAATGAGGTTCAAACTTTCGGACTTGTGAAGATTAAATTTAAATATTTGATAAAATTATATATACAAAAAATATTAACAATGGGTGCGAGAGGTAACCAAGACACTAGATTCCACTATTATGCAAAATTGAATGATAAATATTTCAAAACTCTATTCAATTCTTAAGTCCTCTTTTATCTTTAATTCACTATCAATCATACAGATTCTCAAACATTATTTGTAAACCTTAATCATAGATTATCAAGAGATTAAACCAAGCATAACCTATCAAACTGAATAAAAAATAATTAAATAATCATTCAAATATTTTAAAACTCTGCAAAAGCAGCGATTAGGTGAATTATATAATTAAATGAAATAGTTACCCATTTATGTTGTGTGAATAGCTTCCTCCATTGCCTTGGTTACGCGGGAATTAGCCGCTCATCATGTTGGAAAACCTCTCAAAATATTTCATTGATGCTCAAAAATGGTTTACAAATGATGAGAATATGAGAAATACAATAAATCCGGGTCTGTAACAATTATATTTGTTACAAACCAGAGAACTACGACCCTCAGTGACAAAATAAGACTGCTGCAGTTGTGTCGCAAACGTTGTAGCAAATAAGTCTGCCTGATGTACGACCCACGTGTGTGAGTCGTTATTACTGTAAAAAAACGATTGCTGGTGAAGGTCCGTTCTTCGTGTTCTTCATGTTCTTCAGCAGCAACAGAAACCGAGTTTGGGAAAACTCGAATTCTTCTTCTCTGGCTCTCCTCAGCCCCCCAGACTCTCGACACCCTTTCTAATCAACCCCAGCAACCTATTTATAGCCAACAGACCCATCGAATCTCGCTCATTCACTCCATATAATTCTCTTTAACTTGGCACTAAAGAAAATATTTCTGGGAATATTTTCTTTCCTGTTTCATCTTTTCACGCGTTTTCAAGCCTCTAAATTACCATACTTAACTCCTTCACGCTTCAACAAGCTGTGAGGGTCTTCCATGCACACACAAAACACGTTGAATCTTCTCCAAATCACGTGAAACCCGTGATATACACGAACTGCCATGTTTTCAACCCGTGAATTGTTTAGCTGATTCTATCCAATTCTGGTCGAACCAGACGCTCACAGTGTGTTTAATAGGCCATACCACAACTATCTACCAAAAATCAGCCATTGAATCTCCCTAGAACACGTTCAACAATTCGATCAAAAATCTGCAGAAGTGTTCTCCATTTCCCGCCAAAAACAAAATTCAAATGGAGAAGATGACCTCCCCCTAATCCTGTACTTGGGTGCGAATAGAAGATGCCTTTTGGGGTGACCTGGGGTGCCCCTTAGTAATTGAGGTGCCCCTTATCCAACGGTGAGAGTCCGAATAACACGTGTCCTCCGGGGCTTTTACCAACTTTTCGAGCCGAATTTTCCAAAAAATGTTTATTTTCCAAAGGTGCCTACAAACACATAAAACACCAAAATTAGTACAAACTCGAGTGCCAACACTATATAGTATTGAGATCAAATTAAACACAAAAATGTGTCTATCAAATACCCCCGAACTTATTATTTGCTAGTCCTCGAGAATAATTTATTTTCGAAAAGATAAAAAGACTACACTTAGCACGTGCAACAGGCCGTTAAACCGCTAGGTGGCCCTAGCGGCGGAGTGTTGTCTCCGGAGGGTTTACCAGATGTGTACCCACAAAATCTTTACTCCTAATTGGTCACAAGTATCCAAAGAGCTATGAGGACATACGTATTCTCAACCTATCTCCAAGTAAGTAGAATGCCAGAGAAATTAAAGGTGTCAGCTCTAAAGCTGACTGAAGAAAAGGGGAGACACATCCGCACCACTGCTAGATAAACAGATATCCGCTACACAGCTAGATAAACATTGTAAGATGTGTCCGTTGCTTTACAGCTGGACAAGATTAGGAGAGAGATAAAAATGAGAGGGACATCTGCTACACAACTGGACTAATTAGTGTGATGAGTTAAACCAGTGCTAGAAAGATCTTGTGCCAGATTGAAAACAGACTAACAAAGCAACCAAAATGCATCTTTCTTCGACTCTCTCACAGTGCTCAGTAGAAATAACGTCTTCTTTGGTCTTCAACTGTTGATGATAAACTCTCGAACCTCATAGAACCTTGACAATTAACTCTTCTCTTCGATTTCTTGCTTGACTTATAAATTTCTTCGTCCCTATGGCCTTATTGAACAAAAAGAACGTAATGATGTTTCATTTTTTTTTTTCATTTTTCATTCATTTTTTTTTTTTGATGAACAAAAAAAATTACAAGACAAAAATTTACATGGCCATGAGAGAAGGACTTTCAAAACTTGGATCTTCGCAACTTGTGATGTCTTGGTATCATGGATTATAACAACTTATATCATTTGCTCTTATAACTTCAACTTTGATTTTTGAATTATTCTCTTCTATTGTTGCTTCTAAACCTAAAACGTCTTCACTTTCTTCATAGATTTTGATGTCGCTCCGCTTGTTGATGATGATAAGTTTCTACTGAGAGAGAGTCGCAATCCAGTAACTAAGACTACATTGTGAGGTTGCTTTGTCTTTCTGGCATTTCCCTGACCTACTTGCCTTTCCATCATGTATGGTTAGATCCATCACGGTTACCCTCTAAAAGGAACAAGTTCTCTCCTGAATTTCAAGGATCTCGATGTCTTTTTCTCTAATGTCTCAATAAGTTGTTATCCCTAGCATTCCAATTTCTATCTTTTCGGTGAGAAACAATATGTAAACTTATCTAACCGGATACCATGTGACGCTAGAAGTTTCAAAAATGCAACTAAAAAGTTTCTCCCATACCCCCAAACTTGAATCTAACATTTTCCTCAGTATTCTAAAGATAAAATTAAAAGCATATGAACAAGGAGAAACTGTTACCATTTGAAGCAAAAGGGTTAATGAAAGATATTACCATGTTGCATGAGATTGGGTTACCTCCCAAGAAGTGCTAAGTTTAAAGTCTTCAGCCAGACATCGGAAGGAATTAGTCACCTCATAGAATCATATAGAAGTAGCCGGAATAATTGTGGGTCATCTGGATCAAAAAGTGCTAACCACAAGAAGAGGAAACTGCAACAGACCAAGAAGATACCGAACATACCCTTATTTAACTTTTTGTTTAAGACAACTATCTCTAGTTGTGGCTCAGTTTCAGGCTCTATAAAAGGGTCTAAATAAAATGGTTTCATAGGCTGGACTTCCTCAAAAGAAGGATTCTTAAGATCAGGTTGTAGAGTCTGGAAATACTCAAGTAGGAACTTAGAAGAACATAACAATAACCTGAACAACTGCGGATCCTTAAAGTCAATTAGACTTGACTCACAAAACTGACCACAATGAAAGAGTTGGTCTTCCTTAAGAAAATGTGTCGACCCTATTCTCCTAAAGTAATTAGGTTTAGTCTCAAAACTTAATAACCGACACATCTTAAAATCAAATGTTCCCACAATTGGAAGAAAATTTGTTGGTGGGAAAACAAAGTCAATCTTGGTATCATAGCCTGGGTCAACCACATCAACCAGAGGATGGGTTTCTAACAACTGAGCTTCTCTTTGGACATCATTAGGTTCAGGAAAAAGTATACGAAGATAATCTTGTAAGATGGTTGAGGCACAAATGTCAAGTCCTACACGAGGGAACTTTTTAAGAGTTAAAGCACACGGAGAATGATAATCACCCCCAAACTTAGAGTTTTCTGTGTCTCTAGAAAGACTAGTCACAACTTCCCTAATTTCTAGGTCATCGGATTCCCGAAAATGGTCAATTGATTCTTCTAAGTCGGGTTCATCCTCACTCATCTCTACGGGTATATCTTCTTCATCTAATATTATTGTTTCTAAGTCGCTAGACTCCAAAACAACATTTTCGGAATAAACCCGTTCCTCTAAACCACTATCGGCTTCGTAATCAAAAGGAAAAACTACACGTCTAAAACGGTGGTATCCCTAATCAAATCCTCGTCCTTTTGAATAGGTGAATAATCATAAAAATTATTTGGATTTGAACTAGAAATAATATAATCATTATAAAGCTCAATTGGATTAATAGATTCTGATTACTATGCATACATATTTCAGATTCTTCATTACTATTATCATCATCATCATAATAGTACAAAGATGATTGAACCTTATCTAAATAAGTAGTGTCTTTTATTCTAGACTCGTCCTCTAAATTAGGCAAATATTCACTATTGATATCAAGGGTAGAATTAGAAACCCTATTTTGGAAATTTAGATTATTTCGAGCAGCATTAGCCAACTGTTCATTTTCTGCCTCTAGACGTGCCTGAATTTCACTGAGCATAACACTTATACGTTTACCACTCTCGTTTATCATCTCAGAATATCGTGTACACTCTTCTTTTGAACTATTCATTGCAACTAAACGTTTATACGTCCTTTCAATCCGTTGTTGGGTCTCTTCTAGAGATGGAACAGGTTCAGAAATATCATAATCAAGACTAGTTTCCAAAAATGAGTAACCAGTACTACAGTGTTCCTGATTTTCTTTCTTGTAAGACCAATTCGCGTGTGGATAGTAATTGGGCTCACCATGGTATGAACCATAACCTTGAAAAGGTTGGCGTTCCCAACTACTATTCCCACCATGGTCATAAAAATGATGATGTCCATATTCAAATTCAGATCGATACTCATTGTATTGGCTTCTGTCATACCAGTTCGACAATCACAAACAAGGCTGACTCGACCAAATCAAACCTACTGATTTCTAGCAAACAAAAAGCATGATGGCTCCACTTAGATTGTTTCTAGACCAGCTTCTAATCCTTCGAAATGGAATTCGTTACAATTTAAGCAAACCCCCCTGAAATCAATCCGAGTCAAAGTAAGTTGAATTGAGGCGAGCGAAGCTCAGTGGAGCTTTGATACCCAAAGCCTCACCGCTATCACAAGGCGGCGCAGTCACGCATTCAACTCACAGAAACCATCATGAACTTCGAAGTATGCGAAAAGAGTAACCAATATTTTTCGAACGACTTTCCTACTAAGCTCGTTACCCTATCGGTCTCGTTCTAATCAAATTTTAAGCTTGGGTTCGCGTTAGGTTTCGTTTACCTAAGTCGGGCAAGCAGGGAACGGTGATGAAATCAGAACCCTTATCTTATATGGCCAGTTCTTGCCCTTTACTAGGAAATTAAAGCAGCCGGTTCAGTCTTCAACATATAATCACCTTAAGGCAGGCAGTAAACCCGCTGACAGGAGATTCACGGGTGTTTAGAAGTTTACCTCCCGTACCGGACGGGCGAAGAACCGCTATAGTCGACTCGGGCCACTGACTCCGGTGTCAGTGTGCGAACCCGAGGGGCCGAGACGATATTGTAATCGTCGTCCTTCCCTGCAAACAATTTATATTTAATTTTTTTTTATATAACCCTTCCGTAGGGTTTAAAATTAAAATAAATTGTCCAAAGTCCAGTCCAATGAAAAGAAATACAAAAAAATAAAAATAATAATTACAAAAAAAATAAAAAAAATGGAAAGTCTCTTAAATAAATAAATAAATAAATAAATAATTCTCTCTCTCTTTTTTTTTCTCTTTTTTTTCTTTATTTTTTTGCTTTGTCTTTTTTCCTTCTCTTTTAGCTTTAATCTTTGATTCCAAGGTCTTTAGTATCCAACTTCAAACCTGTAATACAAAGACACAACCAAAGAGACGTAAAAAGAACAAATGGAATAATAAAAAATAATAAAAACCTAAAAATTCTACCTAAGCACAAATCCGCGTCGGCGGCGCCAAACTCTCGACACCCTTTCTAATCAACCCCAACAACCTATTTATAGCCAACAGACCCATCGAATCTCGCGCATTCACGCCATATAATTCTCTTTAACTCGGCAGTAAAGAAAATATTTCTGGGAATGTTTTCTTTCCTGTTTCATCTTCTCACGCGTTTTCAAGCCTCCAAATTACCATATTTAACTCCTTCACGCTCCAACAGGCTGTGAGGGTCTTCCATGCACACACAAAACACGTTGAATCTTCTCCAAATCACGTGAAACCCGTGATATCCACGAACTGCCTTGTTTTCAACCTGTGAATTGTTTAGCTGATTCTAGCCAATTCTGGTCGAACCAAACGCCCACAGTGTGTTTAATAGGCCATATCACAACTATCTACCAAAAATCAGCCATTGAATCTCCCTAGAACACGTTCAACAATTCGATCAAAAATCTGCAGAAGTGTTCTCCATTTTCCCGCCAAAAACAAAATTCAAATGGAGAAGATGACCTCCCACTAATCCTGTACTGGGGTGCGAATAGCAGATGTCTTTTGGGGTGACATGGGGTGCCCCTTAGTAATTGAGGTGCCCCTTATCCAACGGTGAGAGTCCGAATAACACGTGTCCTCCGGGGCTTTTACTAACTTTTCGAGCCGAATTTTCCAAAAAATGTTTATTTTCCAAAGGTGCCTACAAACACATAAAACACCAAAATTAGTACAAACTCGAGTGCCAACAATATATAGTATTGAAATCAAATTAAACACAAAAATGTGTCTATCAAAAATCTCCTGGTGACATCTTATATGATTTGTGTGAGACAATTATTTTATGTAGACTCGAAATGTTTCGTATTGATCATTTGATCAATTATATTGAAAATTGCTTTGAAGCTAATATTTTGTGTGAGACAGCTATTCTCGTAATCCAAGAATGTTTCAATTATTAAAATGGGATTTTAGAAAAATTAAGCATTGATTGGATATAACACAAGTATGCGTACTTATATGCTAACTGTTGCAAGTGTATTCCAAGTACGGGAATTTAGTATGCATACCCGTATGCATATTGATTCAACAGTTGAAGTTCGGGAACTATAGTATGCATACCCGTATGCGTACTGATTTCAACTGAGTTTGGTCATGAACGACCGTATGCGTACCCGTTTGCATACTGGAGAACAAGACCAAGTCCGGGAACTTAGGTATGCGTACCCATTTGCATACTTGAGTGGGTTAAGTTCTAAAATCGGTTAAGTATGTTTACATACTCATGGACAAATACATTTATATAATAAGGAATGCAATCTTCGCAAACCGTGGCTATAATTTCATGAATTGATTCGAGTGAATCAACATCGATTTTGCTTCAATTGTGTCTTGTATACTTCTATGGGAATGTAAACAATTGAACAACTCTATAACTAGTTTCATTTGAGTCATTTGAACTAGTCGTGATTAAGATGAACAAGGATGATATGAAAGTGTTCATATGGCTAACTTCGATTAACTATTGTTGAGCCAACTAAGTGTACACGTTTGGGTACGGTTACCTACATCTAAATAAAGGTACGTTTTATTTGTGTGTAACAAGCTAAGACAATCTAACAGTTGAAAGATATTAGCTTGAATCTAATCGGGTTTTCATCTAACGGTGAATATTGAATGTTTTGTTACCAAGGTAACATTGATTGCAAACCCCGATTTTAAGACTATATAAGGGAGAACTCTAGCAACTGGGAAACCTAATCCACACACCTCCTGTGTGATACTAGTTGCGACTAGAGTCGATTCTCCTTTAACCTAGGTTTTTCCTAAAACCATTATAGGTTAACGACTTAAAGACTTCACAGGTATTCTGAATCCAGACCCAACTATTTTCTCTGTGGTTGCGCGTTCTGATCTTACTTTTTTCTATCGCAGTGAGTATTATCTTATCTTAGATTTGCTCGAGATTTAATCTCCGATAGGTAAGATAAAAATTAGTTACAAAGCTCTTCGTCTCATTCTTTGTGATTCCATAATATCTTGTTCCGTTACCATACGGTTAAGATTATCGTGAGGTGATTGATATTACTAGGTTGTTCTTCGGGAATATAAATCCGGTGTATCAATTGGATCTTGTTCACCTTGATTTATTAAAAGACGGAAAAATAAACTCGTAGGTATTTTTTTAGGAGACAAATTTATCTATTCAATAGAGTTTTCTATGAGAGACAGATTTTTTTATCAAGTCTTCGACTTTGGGTCGTAGCAACTCTTAGTTGTGGGTAAGATCAGCTAAGGGAATCATGTATGTAGTGTCCTGCTGGGATTCAGATACGTAAGGAACGCGACTGTACTTTAATCGGTGTGGGATTGGTTAGGTCTCAACTACATTCCAGTCCGAAGTTAACTTGTTGTAGGCTAGAGTCTGTAGCGGCTTAATATAGTGTGGTGTTCAAATTTGGACTAGGTCCTGGGGTTTTTCTGTGTTTTTGGTTTCCTCGTTAACAAAATTTCCGGTGTCTGTGCTATTTATTTTCCGCATTATATTTTCTATATAATTGAAATATCATAGGTTGTGCGTAGTTCAATCAATTGATGAATCCAACATTTGGTTGTCGATTGAAATTGATTGACGCTTGGGTATTGGTCTTTGGTACCATCCAAGTTATTTCTCATATTAATCCAGCTCACATATTTTCTATTTGTTCGATTTCAGATTGATTTGATAAATTGAGATGTAACTCTTGGATATATTTTCCTTGATTGAGTCTGACTGTCTAGTAGATTCTCTTGGAATTATATTGGAGTTAGTCCATACAGATTGCCTAAATGAAATATTGGGTGTGGTTGTTAGACCCCCTCTTTTTAGGTCTAAATAGAATAAATTTTTGGTACATATTGCAACTTCCCCATTAAGTGAAGGTAACAATGTAAACAAATACCCAAGAGATTTAGATCAGAATCAAACAAACACGTTAAACTCGCATCCGAACTCCGTTTCCAATAAAGGTTTTCTTTTACCCTCGCGCATTTTGCAAGTATAAGAAACTGAAGGACTCACTTGATAACGGGTGATACCCTGAAAGTGTCATTCCACACAAGTGTGCACGATCTTCACATGAAGGTTGACGAGCGCGACGGGTACAAAGTGATCATGATATGTTACATGGATCAACAGAAAGACAAGCTCCTGACGGCCAAATGACCACTAAGGAAGCTGTCACCTCGTCATATAATCATAACGACGACCAGGATCTAGTCATTTGTAGAACAACAAGCGCGAGCGGAAGGAATACCTCGACAAGCAGAGTCGGGAGGAGTACCTTGCAAGCAGAAGCGAAAAGAGTTGCTCGATGAATGTAAGCAAAATAAGTATTACAACGAAAAATAATGGAAAGCTTCTCCGACAAATGAGAGCCAATTACCATGGATGTCATACATGAGAATAATCTTTAATATATATCACTATCTAACTGAGGATGCAATCTTTCAATTCCAGACAAAAAAGAAAGGCATGCGCTGCATATATGTGAGGATGGTAGTCATCAACATTGACACACCTATGAGGCGCGAATATCAATTGTTGACGTCGGTTTCATTACAGTCAACATATTCATTTTGTAAAGGGTCTCTTAGACTAGCCTCGTAGCGATCTCAAGTTTTATATTCATAACAAATCAGTGGAAACCATCAGCAAATATCTCTACTCAAATTCTAGCGTTACTTTCTCTCCTTACAACTGGGCGTTCCTACATGCGCCATTGGTTTATCAATCAAACTAACACTCCCATAACAATCTAAATCGAGATAACCATGCACCATTCCGATTCAAAAGTTCAATTAACAAAGTAACTTGTCGATCCAATTAGTGATCTAGCTCGCCGATCCAATGACGATCTGTTCTTTTTGGATCGAGCCACATTCAAACATGTATCAGTTTATAATAATTGGACATACCCCAGTGTTAAAATAGTCGAACAACTGAGGGAGTGCATAGAAGGTGCGTCCGAGCGTTCCTGATAGATAAGCTAGCAGGAAGGGAGTTATACGGAGTGAGGAACAGCAAAATGAAGCCCAAAACTTGGAACACCAACAACTTGGAAATTATTCACCATTGACTATGGGATGTATATTTACGATGATGGATCCATTCACATCTCATAAGGCAATCCTAAACGATTGCTCAATTTTTCTACATTGATCGTATTTTCTAGTCCTACAACAAATGTACAATTCACAAAAAAATACACGACTGGTAAAAGAATGCATGATTCACACACTTCGATACTAGACAGAGTTTTTATTAACAATAAACTCCCATAGATAGGATTGATTATAACGTTGGGCATACTAGTCGGAGATGTTAAAGAATAACTCACATGACTAGCGCCTATACTAACTTGGAGTTGATTGTAGAAAGTTTTCCAAAAAGTATTCCTTGGTCTTAGTCAATTTATTCCTTGCATGGTCTTAGTCAATTTTTGCGCAAATTTACGAGTAAGCAACATGCATTAGCACAGGTTCAAAAGTAGCAAGGACCTAGTTTCGAGAGAGTGGAACCCCTTCTCATGAAAATGAGATCAAGTTAGTTATCAAAAATATCAAGGACCCAGTTCCTAGGCAGTGCATATAAAATCAAAACCCTAATCGAAACCCTAGTTGAAAACAATATCTTATGATTGTGTTGTGTTACTTACATCTTTTCATTTTCAAAATACTATTGTTTGTTAGTATTTCAGATGCAAACTTAATCGAAACCCTAAAATATTTTCTGGAGAAGAAAGAAAAAAAAGTAAAGAGAATGGTTGATAAGATAGAGAAATGAGATGAGAAAAAGAAAATGGCTGAGTGAAGGTGTGACCAGGAGGAAATGGCTAAGTGAAGGCATGACCGCGGGAGGAAATATCCTCAATTCTGCCTGACTTGGGTGAAAAAACATCTAGGTATGACCACCCACACACACGAATGACATATGTTCTACCATATCCAGTTACAATTCGTAACGGCTCTTTGCCAAGATTCGTAACAGCTATTAGCCCTTACAACCTTTTTGTAACAGTAATTTTATGTTTCGAATTCGTAATTACTCCTAGGCCATTACAAATTTCAGTAACTATTTCAGGAAAATGGTGTAGTGGAAAATTCAATTGCACCACAACTTCGAAGCAATACTATGATGATATGTTCTTCCCCTTAGTCAATAATACTACTTTTGAAATATAGGTAAAACCTGTAGATAATAATCCGCTCCCCCTTACATGATGCTCCTAAAATCCATATGGTAGTAAGATACTACTTAATAATTCTCCCTTTTTTTGTCAACAAAATTGGAAAATGCGAAAAATCGGGATCACAATGAATTAAAAAAAAATGTTTCAAGACTAGATAACACATACCGATATTTAGTTTAAACGATTTCACCAAGAAACCTCGGTTTGCATGAAGTATCCAATATTTTTCTCTCTTATCAACAGTTACGAACAGAGAAGTTAAAAATAACAATATTAATGTTAGAGGCACTAAGATAGAAGATTTTCGTGAGAAAAATAATCATCGACAAAAACTATTCTCTATGCCAGTTACGAACAAGAGAACAATTAAAGCGATATGACTAAATATAAAAATTATAACTTCTCTATCCATGTATGAACGTAGAGATTAAAGTTCACCACTTATCTCCTAGAACACTTTATGGAATCCTGTAGCGGTATATTCACAAACTGTAAACTGGAGAGATCAATACTGCCATTCTCAAAATAGTTTACTCCTCTTTTGCAAGAGTTAAGTGCTTAACCTATAAGGGAAAAAAATACATATTTTATAATCATTAGAATACGATAATAAATAAATAAATCTCACAAAATAAGCAATATATATATATATATATAATCTATGAAGATTAGGTATTACAAGTCATCTTCCAATATAAAACTTAATAAACTTTAAATATGCAAGATGATAGTATTTGGAATAGCTAATGCAATACATAAGAACTACTTCAAAAGCTAGTGTTCCTCCTTAAGCAATAAGAATAAATTTCTACACGGAGTAAACTAGTAAAAATATCTTTGAAGAAAGCTTTATCATCACCGAACTCTTCGTCATCAACTGACAACGGAACATAAGGTTTATGAATAAGAGTGTTGACTCCTTCAAACCTGCTTGGCTGTTGTTTGACAAGTGCTTCTTGAATCTCGAGATATATCTGCAGAATGTCCTTGAGACCCTATACTTCCATCTTGGTCTTCTTAAACTTTTCAAGAATATTTGAAAACCTTTGTTGATTCGATCAGTTTTTTCTAGGTTTCTTCACGTTCTTCCTTTTCCTCTTAAAAAATGTATCTTTCTCCTTAGGATAGGATTTCTCAATAACCGTAGTTGTAGAATCTACAACCATTGCTACACAAGTCTCACTAGAGATTATGCTTGAAGATCGATAGCATAGCTCAGAAAAATTGTCGAGCATGTAATTCGTGCAAAGAAAAAATACATAGAACTTCAAGAAAACTTGAGTTTTGGAAGAATTCCAAAAAGTGAGGTATTTAAAAGGAAGATAAAAACACTAAGTTCAGGAACCGACAGACTTCCTTAAGAACGGAAGACATTCACGAACTAAAAAACAAACTAAAAGGTAAAAATAAAATTTCCTTTCCACAGAGTTTGTACATGAGTAAGTCTTTACAAAATTACTGCTTGAAATATAGTGTGAGGCGAGCGTACGTGAGTGATAGTTTCAAGAAAAATTCTTTGAAATTCAAGATAGATTTCCTAACGGGGATAGTGAGAATAATGTTGACCATTCAGTAACAACCTAGTCAAGAATCAGAATAACTGGACCAGATTCAATGGACCACGCTCAACATGAACTATTGTTATTCTCGTTTTGTAATGCAATGATCAACAAGAATTTCAATCTTGAGTCTTTGGTACAAGATGGTTTTAGAGAATTGCTCGGTCGAACTCCCAAGTGTTGCTATATCAACCTTGTTGTTAAATTTAGTTTATCAAAACTACATCTTGATTTATACTCTACAATTAGTCAAGTCTCGGATTAGGATAGAAGTGTGTAGTTGAGAATCATACATCACTGAGGTTTTACCGTTTGAAGGCGAAGATCAACCAAATCTTTTGGAGAACTTTTTCAATAAAAGGTAATAGCAGTTCCTATGGACCCACAGTACAAGAATTTGTTGATTTTGATCCCACTATGGACTCAACAAACATGAAAAACGGATGGACAAACCAAAAAAATTGTAGGTTTGTTGAGTGAGATGGAAGAACAAGCGCGTGCGCGATGTAAGACCGGGGGATCGTGCCACAATCGCTTGCGTTGGAAGGAAAAACGCTGGAGTTGAAAGGAAAAACGCCAGTCTTTGAAGCAAAAACGCCCCTACTTTTCTCTCTCAAAAATCCGGTTATTATACTTAGGGTTTATTTTTTATTTTTTGTTTTATTAGTTAAATAATTCGTGGGACCCAACTCTTATTAGTTTATATTAATAAAATTATTAGTGGGACCCAATTCTTATTAGTTTATATTAATAAAATCACCAGTGGGACCCTAACATATCAGATTTGTTCATTTTTCCTTGGTTTCCCAGAGTGGAAAATGTAGTTTGTTCATCCGCGTGGCTCAACAAAATAATAAGTTTGTTGATTGCCATAGAAATTTCCCTAAGTGAAGACTGAACCACCTATTTATCAATTTATATTCATGTTTTTATCTATGAAACTATGTCGCATGACTAGTTAGACTATTGCAAGCATATCAAGAATTTAGAGTCAAGTTTATGTTGGTAATATCGTTCTCGAAATATATAGGACTAAGCTTAATGAAAATTTGTTCATACTTGATGAATTTCGGTTAAGAACAATTTATTGTTCAAAACCTAAATTGTGATTCAAGATTATCATTCTAAAATAGCCTAGAATAGTGATATGTGTCATTGATTTTATTTTGGAATGTTTCGAATTGATTTAGAGAGAAATATGAAGTACTGTGAATCTGGATACATGATAGTATGCAAACCAGTTTAACATACTAGGAGAACTGTTATAGGTCCGGAACCGCAGTACATGTACCCAATACACGTACTGGCGTAGCTATAGTTTGGCAGGGATTTTTTTGGTACGCATACCCGGTATCCACACCATAAAAAGTATGTTGCTCGTGAACCAAGAATGATACACATACTTAGTATGCATATCGTAAATGAACTGTTGGTTTTGAAACCGGAGTGATATCCATACCCGGTACACAAACCAGAAAAGTTCCGTGAGTTCCTGAACTCGTTTTTGTCTTAAGGGTACTAATACGAGGTACATGTACCATGACAAAAATAGTCACGAACAAGATAGAGTACACGTACCTTGCCCTGTCGAATATTTCAGATGCACAAAAATTATTTTTGTGAGATAATTGGCATTTGAATAAATCTCTAAAAACACTATACATACATGATTGATCATATTATAACCTATGGTTTTGGCTCAAGCTTAAAGTCTTAAGTGTTATATGAAAATGATTAAGCTTATGGTTAAATCGGCTAGATTTGGCTAAGCATCCGTGAACAATGTCTTTATACTTCAGTTATTTTTCATCTGAACCAGAGTGTATATCTTGGTATGTTAATATCATTTCAAAAATTCATCTAACGGTGGATATTGTTTGCTTGGTTTCAAAGCTATCTTAGCTTAAATTTACAAGCAACCTGTACTATGAAAGTCTATATAATGGAGACCCTCAAAGAACTGGGATTTTGAATCCCCAAAACTATTCTTTGTGTGTCCTAGTTGTAAACTAGAGTCTTCCTCTCCCTCAAACCCTTCTAGGTTTAGTGACTAAAAAGACTTCACCTAGGGATTCGTGAAGCCAGGTACAACCATCTTTATCTTGATAGTTCATGTATCCTGATCTTGTTTTGAGTGTTGAGTCTTACTCCATTAAACAAGATAGAAATCTCAAAGTTCTCTTCGTCTAATACTTTGTGATTCCACGGGTTTAATACTTGTGAGGTGAATAAGAATCTAGGTTGCTTTTCGGGAGTCGTAAGTTCCATATTTTTTGGTTTGCTAGACTTTGCGTATTGCAATCGATTTCCAGTCTCACCTTGATCTACGATCAAAAAGGAAATCACTTATAGGCTTATCTGTGGGAGGAAGTTGGTTTAAAGTCTTCAATTGTGTTGAAGCAACTCTTAGGTTATAAAGGACGTCAGCTAAGGGAATCAATTGCACGGAGTCCTGTTGGCATTCAAGAGGCGTAAGGAGCGCGACTGTAACCGAATTGATGTGAGAGTTTAATCCGGTCTCAACTACATTCTCGTATGAAATTATTTGTAGTATGCTAGAGTCTGTAGCGGGTTAATACAGTTTGGTGTTCATTTTGGACTAGGTCCCGGGGTTTTTCTGCATTTGCGGTTTCCTACCAAATTTTTTTGTATCTGTGTTATTTACTTTCCGCATTATATAATTACTTTTATAATCGAAATATCACAAGTTATACGTAAATCAATCAAAGTAGATACATCCATCCTTGTTTGTTGGATATTGATTGATTGATTCTTGGATATTGATATTTTGAATCATCCAAATACTCTCACATGTAAATCAGGTTCATGGACAAGTCTCTGTAAACTTTCTGATTATGGGAGAAGATTTTAAGACATTTATAAGCGTTGATCGAAATATCATCAACCAGAAAAAAAAATGTCCAAAAGAGGTTTTCATTATAATGAGCGTTAAGAAGCAACATTTGGAGAATTTACCTTTCGCCAGCATCCATTCTTTCCCAATCAAAAATACTCCCTCCGTCCTACTATTAAGTGACCTACTTAAGTTTGCACAATTTTTAAGGAAAGCAAGGAAAAGAATACTTTTAAGCATTTTTTATAATTATACCTTTATAGATAATAACTAGTGAAATTTAGAAATGATTTATCTCTCAAACTACTTCACGGATGTTCGCAAACTTTATACCATTGAAAAGCATTTTAAAACACCTAAGTAACGAATATAAACATGCCTATCAAATTATGCATATTTCTTATATTTTTTATATTAACTAAAAGGATAATTTTAGAAATATCTCCTTGTTTAGTGATATAGGTCACTTATTAGTGGGACAAAATCTAAAATCAAATAGGTCACTTAATAGTGGGACGAAGGGAATAGTTTCTAGCATTTTTATACGCAATTCCAATTTAGATGCTTTCATGTTAGTTTTAGTTGGAAGTCGTTCATACGTTGTTGAATTATTGTTGAAGTTTTTTCTATTAATATATATAGAGGTGCACATGGGCCGGTACAGTCCGGGTTTCCTAAGAACCTGGTACCTGTACCTTATGTTCACCGGTTCTCTGTTGTGAGTACATGTACATGTACCTGTACCAGTAAGACAGGTCTGGTACCGGGTTTTTACCTATGATTTTGATTCACGTGCATAATATCTTCTTCTTTCTCTGTAACTCTGTTAATCGAGACCAAAAAACATAATACACGATTTACATTTTCTCTTGATCTAGTCAGTCTCTTTTAACAAAGAACTAGTAATGGAGAAAAGAATATGTTCAAATTCACAAGATATAAAACTAGCCAATATCTCTTAACAAAGTTCTACATTTACTGTTATTTACATCTTCAACCTCGGACATGTGAGTGCTCAAGATACTGCCAGTATGTTCTCCATCTTGTTCAACTATACCAATTGATCCATTGCTCTTCTCTATCCACCAAAATCTCATCTTCAATTAGTCTTCATCCATACCCAACGCAGATTCAAACAAACATTCCGATAATCGAAGAAAATCAACACCAACTCAACCACTGTACATCACCAGATCCCTACCAATCAATTACCACGAGATGCACTTCGGTCCAACAAATTCCATTTCCATTTATATCTCAAACCCTAAATCAATCTCAAATAAAATCCTAATCAATCTCAAATAAAACCATAAATCAATCCAAATAAAACCCTAAAATCCCACAAAGATTCAAACATGCAATTAGTTAAACAAAATCCTAAATCAGTTTATAAATGGATTACATCAGATAAATTACCTGTAGAATAATTAAAGAAACAAAAAAAAGAAGAAGATGTCATATTGAACGGTGATTATCTTGGACTTGAATAATCATCTGTAGAAGAAGATGACGATGGTGGTGGACCTTTGGTATCTATCTCTGTGATGAGGAAGAAGGTGGTGGTACAAAGAGAATAAAAAGAAAGAAAAAACCAGATGTAGGGAGACATAAATATTTACTCTTAACCCAAAATCTAACAGCCCAGATTTAATTTTTATATATTTTATCAATGGTTAATGCTGACCCGTTCTCTGGGTACGGTTCCATCGGAAATCATGGTAGAACCGGTACCTGTACCCTTCTATACCGGTTCTGAAAATGAGAACCATTACCTCTAGTTTCGGATCGGTTCCGGTTCTTTTTTCTGGTTCTGGTCTGGTTCTCCGATTCTGGTCGGTTTTTGTGCCGCCTTAAATATGTATGCCAACTTTTTCCCCTCCAAAAAAGGAAAGGTAAAGAAACCTCTGACAAGCCTCTCTTAATATATTATTATTGTGAACAATTGACTTAACATGCATACACCAATACATGCATGAATTCGACATGGATTAAACTTTATAAATAAAGGTGGATATTCTTATCTGTGATGGATGCAATATACATACCAATACAAATAGCTCATGACATTAGGTAGACCCAAAATCTAGCATCGGGTGCCAAGAATATAAAATCGTCTACTAATCCCGGAACAAAGGTCTTTTATCATAAAAACAACATACCAACTGGAATACATATGATTAGCGTGTTTGTTTGAAGAGTGAAGTTTGAATGCAATGCTTTTAGACAAATCGCCTCCTCAACACTCCTAAAACCATATACAGACATCTTAGTTTTAGGATTATGCGTTTTGCATGAAAGCTATGAGCCCTAATAGAAAAGAATTTATGGGATGGACGGGTTTAAAGGAGTTTAAATAGTCTTATATCTGAGAATTTTTTATTTTATGTTGGATTATAATAATTTCTAAATTTGTATTTTGGAAAATAAAATACTCCCTCCGTCCCACTACTAGTTGACCTATTTATTTTTATATTTTGTACCAAAATAGATGACCTATATCACTAAACAATTAGATATTTCTAAAAAATATCATTTTAATTGATTATTGTTAGTATAAGAAATATACATAATTTGATAGGCATGCTTATATTTGTTACGTAGATGTTTAAAACGCTTTTTAACGGTATGAAGTTTGCGAACATCCGTGGTGTAGTTTGAGAGATAAATCATTTCAAAATTTCACTAGATATCATCCATGATGGTATAATTGTAAAAAATACTTAAAAATACTCTTTCTCTTTTCTTTCCTTAAGAATAATGCAAACTTGAACTAGGTCATCTAATGAATGGAGGAAGTATCATTTAATTTTTAGTCATCTTGGTGTTTTATCCCTTAAACAAAATTGGTCAAAAAGACCAAAACAAACAATTCCTGGGTGAAATAGATTTCTAGATTTTGATACTGTTTATATGGACAAAAATCAGAAATATACTGTTCAATTAGCCAATTTGGATATTTCACTCAGGATTTTGTTTATTTATTAACTGGAACAGTCCATTATGCCATTGTTCTTTAAAAATACTGTTATTAATCATACTACTACTAACATATACAGACGTACTCTGAACGGGAAGCGTGAATTGACTAGGTAGTGTGTCTACCCTTGTAGATCAAATACAATATTTTACGACAAATACAAACACATCATCGGAAGATGAGAAATACACGAATGACGATACAATATGCTTAAACAAAAAAAATAAAAAAGTACATGCTGCTTATTGTAATTAAATGCAAAGATCACTTGATATCACGTCACATTAGCTGCAGCTAGCTTTTCACCTAGTGAAATATTATTCACTGGCCTACTGTGAATAACGAAGAACCAAGAGCAGCAGTTGATAGAGTACGTTCACTACAACACCAAGTGCACACATAAATAGTTTCACCATCATAACTCATGAATTTGAACATCTCCCTTGCAACCGTAAGAATCCACCATCCACATCTTTCTTTACAACCATCTTGACAACGACTACAATTCCATGGGTGGATAGCTGGTGTGGGAAAAGAGAAATCTGTGTCCCCAGCTTGACATTCCTATGTAATGGTTTGTGGTGGAGTTGGGAGAAATTTCCCGCAACATCCCTCACATACCGACTCCCTATTAACTCCAGGATGATTCCACTAGTTTCGCTCTATGGTAGAAACTGGTCTGTACTGCAACTTACATTTGCGTTCAATTTTCTTTGGGCAAAAGTTGCAGTTCAAATCAGAAGTAGTTGCGTTAGTGACTACATAAGCTTCACCAAGGCTATATGATGAAATGGCTTCCACCTCTGAAACACCAAATCCAGGTTGTTATGCAATAACAAATTCAAAAAAGTAAAACAAAGAATGATTCAGTAATAATGATCAAGTAATAACATCAAGAAATAAAAAGGTTAATGGAAAAACAAGAAGAACTATCTGTACAAATACAATCGCTTCAAACTGGAATAATAAAATAAAAATATATTACTGTACCTGAGCAAGCAGATAGGGAAATGAGTAATAAAACAAGATAAGAACCAGCGACAAGAAAATATGAGGACCTCTCAGTTATTTCCATCTTCTTCACAACGAAACAATGAACACTACTTTCTTGTGCTTATTGAATCCTATGAAAGCCATCAAAACCCTTCCTTGAGTTTCTTTTAATTTGTTCTGGTTGGAGCAACTGCAACAGATCAAAACCCTTCCTCATAAACTCAAAAGAAACTCAATTACGGCTGCAACTCTTCTTGACATTCTTCTTCAGTCACCCAAAAACTAGCACCGCATTTCCTAGTTTTCATCATTATGAACCAAAAAACATAAGCTAAGAGCAGTAACATATGTATGTCTAAGCTCTAAACCAAAAGTATATACTAACAAATATACATGCAAGCGGTAAGCGCTATTTTACAGCAAGTGAATGCAACAAAGACTGAAATTTTGAATCTCATTTGTAGCGGCAGTACCGGCAGGACAATGAACACTTTTCCTAGTGGTAGTAAGATAATCAGCATAGAATTTCGTTAAGAAAGTAGGACTTGTAACGAACCATAAAGTATTCCATCATTTTGCGGTTTTATAACATGCTTAAATGAAAAAATCAGTCTTTTCTTGGAATTGCTCAAGCACTTCTGAATAGCCTTTTGCTTTCCTTTGCAACAAAAACTGCAACCAAAGCAAAATCAAGTATATATTAGGGTGGATATTACAATAAGATATGATGTAAGTATTCGAATAGGGTGGATGCAACTGGTTACATCATGTGTTACTACCATTCGGCATAGGACGTAACTGGTTACATCTAGTGTTACTACTATTCAACATAGGATGTAACTGGTTACATCCAGTGTTACTAATATTCGTCACATGACATAACAGGTAGAACATAGGACATAACTGGTTACATCCAGTGTTACTAATATTCGTCACAGGAATATTTAAACCTGGATGAAACTGTTTTCATCTATTTTTAAACTACTAAAACAATATACACTGCATATTAAAACTGGATGAAACCAGTTCCATCCAGGTAAAAACCTGTTTAAACAATTTCATCCAAGGTTTAAACTATTGGATGAAACCAGTTTCATCTAGGTAAAAACCTGGATGTAACTATTATTCGACATAAGACGTAACTGCATACTACTATTCAATTAGGTAAAATACACTGTATACTACTATTTGACATAGGACGTAACTGGTTACATCCAGTGTTACAAATATTCTTCACAAGACATATCTTTAAACCTGGATGAAACTGTTTTCATCTATTTTTAAACTACTAAAACAATATGCACTGCATATTAAAACTGGATGAAACCAGTTCCATCCAGGTAAAAACCTGTTGAAACAATTTCATCCAAGGTTTAAACTGCTAAAACAAAATACATATCAAAACTGCTGGATGAAACCAGTTTCATCTAGGTAAAAACCTGCTGAAACAATTCCATCCAAGGTTTAAACCTGATGAAACCAGTTCCATCACATGTAAACCAAATTCATTCAATTTTATTCATAACATTGGAAAAAATCAAATAACCAGACTCATACACCACAATTAATTTCATTCATTAAATTTAAAAAACTCAAATAACCAGATGCAAACCAATTTTATTGAATAAAATATACATCCACTGAAATGAAAATAAAACAACCAATTCAACAAATTAACCTACTGAAATGAAAATAAGAACAACCAATTCAAAAAATTAATCATGCAATTCTGAAAATAAGATCAAATCAGAGTTAGGGTTTCAAATCTTACGAGTTCTAGGAGACATTCTGTGGATAGATTGAAACCTTGATTTTTCAAATACATTGAACTGATCGATCGATTGAAACCCTAGAAACTTCTCATTCTATAGTGTATTGTTGATGGTGTTTTCAGAATACGGTGTTGATGTTGAGCAAATACTATTGATGAAACTGATTTCTTGTAGTGACGTTGACGAAACTAATTTGTTGTAGTTATGATTGTTAGGAGATGGTGGATGAAATCGTTTTCTGCTACTGTTTATGGTAAGGAAATGGTGTGGGAAGACGATGGAGGAATTGTTTTTCTCTTCTGGTTTGTGAGAAGATGAAGGAGGACGGTGGTTTTCACTTGAAGAGAGAGGGAAAACGTGGTTTTGTTGAAAAGAGAGGGAAAACGTGGTTTTCACTTGAACTGAATTTATGCGCATTCGCTTCTAGATGGATCATTCGACTAATATTACCTATAATATGTCCAGTCGAATCTACGTACATTAGTATCTTCGTTGATTCACATGGTTTTATCCCTGCTAATCTCTTCTTCTTCTTTTTTTTTTATAAAGGAGAGGGGTTAAGGCGACCCCAACCTACAAGGAAAAAAACAACACCAACAAACCACTGTAACTTCTTAACAAGAAGAACACTACACAGCCAACTAATCAATAGTTCCTAAAATAGACTTTGTCTGAAGCACTTCTTTAACTATCGTCTTCAAATCCTCTGCAAAAGAGTTAAGGATGATGTCAACAAAATCTCCACTAGGTAAGTAACTAGCCAGCAGGTCCTGTTAGCTTCAAGATTATGGACTGCACTACAAGATTGAAGTTGGCTGCGATAACGTCTGATAGACTCCCAAACATGGTGACACGTCTAAGGAGGTTTCGAATTATCCTTGGAAATATACGGCACAACAGTCTTGGAATCTGAATGCAAGGAAAATTTAGAGCAGCCAATCTTATTAGAAAGTTTAAGGCTTGTTTCAACACCTTGAAGCTCATGCAAAGTAATTGAGCTTGGAGTAGATCTACATGTCACTGCCCTAGAAGGTTCACCTATCTCATCCCTGATAATGGCCCCAAACCCAGCACCATTGTCATTTAAGAAGTCATCTTTGCTAATTTCTATATGATATTATGGGATTAAACCTGATTTTATTTCTTCAAAAAAAATTATGCGCACCCCGAATCGGTAATCACAGTATAATGTGGAGAAAGATATGGGTAAAGGAGAAACATGCCTAAACACTTGTAAATGTAGATGAAATCCAAAGCGACCAACTTACATCATTCTTCTTCTCACTCCTCTCTCTCACCCCCTCTTCTTCTCCAACAAAAACATCTCTAGCAACTTTTTCTCCGCTCATATCTAGTTCGTTTGAGCTAGATCTAAGCAAGTTTCTTCGCTTTTCTTATTTTTTTAGGTTAGTTTGTAAGTTTTCAAATTATTATTATCTTTTTTTTTTTTTGTAAGTTAAAAATGCATTTCAAACCAACTAACTTAGGGAGTTAGTAACCCTTATAACATTGATAGTAGAGTCATCTATTGTTGGGCAAAGGGTCTCAACCCTACATTAGATGTATCTACTTCTAAGGCTTGCACAATACAAAACGGAGGTACATTCCTCCAATTAACAAGAGTACGAAAATGTGTAGCGTCTTTAACCAGAATATCGGCGACATTGTTTACTAATCTAGGAACATAAAAAGAATCCAAATTTTTTTGACAGAGATTATAAGTTTAGTTTACGTATTATCATGTTTTTAGTTATCTATACCGTTATGGTGGTTTTATCTCCTTTTTGGCGGTTCTTGGTTATTGTTTTGGGTATTAAGATCAATAGGGATGTTCTCCAACGACGAAACCTTCATCTTTGTTGTTTCCGGTGACGAAATCTTCATCACTAATTTATCCGGCGATGGAAACTACGGCGGTGATTTTTTTGACGATGGAATCTCCATCCCTAGTTACAAGAGATTTGAACAAATCACTCCTATTTTGGGAGCACATCTTTCTATAGAAGAAAATCAAACAAAATTGTTGGAATTTCATTCCGAAAAGATCCATTCTTCCTCTGATTTCATCGGATCTTATTCATACTTGTATTTGTCTTACTCTGGTAATCCTTCACTTTCTCTTGTCGGATTTCTCGGTATTGTACTCTTACGGTATGATCTTGTTTCTTTGTATTCTCTTATTTTCGATCTTAAACTCATTGTAACCTTGAAATACCATTAATGAAAAGGTTCCTTATTTATAAAACGGTCCGCGAGTTATAACCCCAAAGCTGTCACTATCCATCCACAAAAAACCCATCAAAACAAAAGTAACACAAAAACCCCAAAGAATTTGATGAAACCAATTTTGGTTTCGTCACAAAATTTGATGAAACCAATTTTGAAATTTGGGATTTTTGTATCAATTTTTGAAAATTTGGAGTTTTTGTATCAATTTTGTTTAAGATGGAGTTTTAATGGATCCCAACATTTGAATGGGGTTTTTGTACCACAAGTTTGGTCACCTTGAGTTCTTATGACTAGTTTTGTTTATAAAAAGAACGAAAAAAAACCACAAAATTGGTTAAAAAGACCAAAATCAACTCAATTCTTGGGTGAGAAAGACATGTAAAATTTGATACTATTTAAATGGACAAAAATGTAAAAATAGCGAGGATGTAAACAGTTTCATCCTACCCATTTTCAAATACTTTTTTCTTATTTTTAATTTACATCAGGATGCATCCAATTTCATCCTTGCTATATTTTAAGTTTAAACCAGGATGAATCCAGTTTCATCCTTTCTATTTTTTTGGTGTCCATTTCACCGATAATAATTTTTACTCGTCCATTAGAACCATGTTTTAAAATTATTTGGACAAATGACCCATTTTCCGAAAAAAAACACAAAATTGGTTAAAAAGACCAAAATCAACAATTCCTGGGTGAAAATGACATTTAGATTTTGATACTGTTTAAATGGATAAAAACATAAAAATAGCCAGGATGTAAACAGATTCATCCTACCCATTTTTAAATACTTTTTCTTATTTTTAATTTACATCAGGATGTATCCAGTTTCATCCTTGTTATTTTTTAAGTTTAAGTCAGGATGAATCCAATTTCAACCTTGTTAACTTTTTGATGTCCATTTCACCCGTAATAATTTTTACTCATCCATTTGAACCATATTATAAAAATATTTGGACAAATGACCCATTTTCCGAGAAAAAACACCCAAATAAATGTCCCAAAAGGTTTAAGGGAAAACCCGAAACACGCGGAGAATTTTACTTTTTGTCATTTGTTAGCCAACTTAGAACGAACATGATAGAATTGCTTTTGGGGTAAATCAAACTAATTTTGGGCATTAAGTCTACCATTTCGTTATGCCACTTAATTTGGATATGCTTTTAGTACATGCTAAAGCAAAAAAAAAAAACCTTGCACAGTTGCACAGACCATCTTTAATCACGTTATTGTTGTGGCTAAGTCCTATTCATGCATGCATACACCAATTACTAAAATCATCAATTACTCTAAGAACAAAGGTCTTTTTCTTTGGAAAAAAATATACCAATTGGATTACTTATTATCAGCGTCTATTTGAAGACTGGTATTTTACCGCTGAGGCGCCGACCAGTTGAATTATGCACGTCTGCTTCTAGGTGATGGATCATTCGACAAATATTACCTATAATATGTCATGTCGAATCCCTGCACCTTTGTATCTTCATGGATCGTATAGTTTTATCCTTGGTGGTAGTAGTTTTACGCAGATGTGCACCTTGGTTTGGTATCAGTGATATAATTCCCGTATGAAACTGTGAAATGAAGAATATATGAACAAAAATATAAAGAATAGAAAAGAAAATTGATACGAAAAAAGCAAATAAAATTTTTGGATTCGACTCCTTAATTGGTTTATATAGCATACAAAAGTTTGGTCTCAACTATTGAAATTAATATATTCCTAAGAGAGTCCACAATGGACGACCATAACCAAAATTTTGGTCTGCAAACGAACCATAGTGGGATAGAGTAAAGATTAAATACTGGACCAAAATCAAATATCAGATTAAATATGGTCTGAAATCCGGACTAAAACTATATTTGGTCGAGCGGAGATTAAAAATTCGTTTGGAGCGCGTCGCTTGTATAATAACCGTCTAGAATGGGACCGAGATTAAATGTGTGCCCGATAATGAAGCCAACATACGAAGTCCGCCCCTATAAAATAAACCAATATATTAAGTCACACGCACTTTTAGTACATGTGGTGAATCATCACCAGGCGAACATATAAAATGAGCCTCACTTGGGTTTTTGATCTTTTGTAATGATCCCGTGATTGCAGTTGCTCTAACCAAAGTACATGGATGTGATCAATTACAATCATAAGTAGGCCTTTTTTTTCATTTATCTTAGTAGTGGTCTAAGAAATACATACGGTTATGCAAGGTTCCAATATTTAGTAAGATGGTTTCCATTTTGCGACACATCTGTAGGGAGGGTTTTTGTGTTCCCTACCGCACATAATGTACTGTTGTGGCAATTAGGGTCGGAGGGTAGGGTCCAATGGAACATCATGCTTCAAAGGAAATATATATACGTAAGGGTTTCACTGTGTCCGCGCAAGCTCAGTGGCTACAAATCTGTCACGAGGCCAGTCGGTGTCCATGCTATATGTCATAAAAAAAATTGTGAGAAAAAGTTATGATTTAAATAATTTGATTTCGGCTCCTTGATTGGTTTAGATTGCATACAAAAAGTTTTTTTTTTCTTTTTTTTTGTTGTCGTCAATTAACAATTTCGGTTTATTCATATTAAAATTGTGATTACATGATCGCTTACAAGAATAACAAAAACATCAAAATACAAGATAATCAAAACCCTATTACAAATATAGATATCAATTATAAGTAAATCGCGAAGAGAAAGAGCCATAAACCGCAGCAATATCCAATTTCTATACACGTAGTAGGGAAGAATGATGGTATTACCCGGAATCGATTCTAACCATTTAATATGATTTACTTCTTCTTCAACAAGAGATGCTCCAAAAAGAAAGGAGTAATTTGCCCGTAATCTTGTAGATCCAAACGTACCCAGATCCCCTAAATCCCTTTGATTGAATATGGATCCAAAGCAATACCATGTTGAATCAACGATATTCTTGAATCGAGAATAGCAAGCTACGAACCAGCGATCAAGGTTTGAATAAATCGCTCTCAAAGCAAAGAGAAAATCGCCCCAAATGACGAAGAAAATGAGCGAAGAAATATGTCGAATGACATAAAAAAACAAAAAAAAAAGTTTTATTGAAAAGCTACCAACTAAAACTTATAAATAGAAGAAAAAAACTAGAGTTTTTCTTTTCCTAGAGAGAAGAAGAAGAGAGAGAGAAAAACGAAACGTCAGACGCGTGATCTAGAATACGTCAGACCGCATATGAAAAGTCTGATCTGAACTATTGGAATTATTCACAAACCAAATATGATCTACCACAGTTAATTTGAAGGGAGACGATACAACCATCGAATCATAATTCCGAGCCTCGTCCTGACACAAACAGTCCCTGGAGCCCAGCTGGAGAAAATAGGGGGTGCTTTTGGACCCTGTTACAATCTTTTTCAGTCGGGATTTAGGGTCGATAAGTTTATCATTTTCGTAATTTAAATGTTTAGAGAATAACACCACTGAAAAATAATGAAAATAAAGCTGAAGTACCGACTGTATCTGCGATCCAATATTATGCATTCTGCTAAAAGATATTATCCTGATTTCTTGGGATAATAATCTTCTTCTACATGGCATGTATATCTTTGTATACTCTGTTTCCTTATCATGTATATCTTGTTTCCCTTTATGTCTCTATTTCTTGTATATAAGAACAAATGTATTGTAACTTGGCTCACTACGTTGAATATAACCCTAATATTCAGAACTTACATGTCATGACAATCTCTGTCATGGAATCAGAGCCTGGCAAGATCTAAACAACCCATCTTCCGCTCCAACAACAACAACAACAAAATCAATATCTATCAATCCCTTCTCTGTGTAGTATCTAGTTCTGTCTCATCTGTGTTTAGATCGTAAAACTCAAACCCTAGTATCTTATATCCTTTCTGTTATCGTTCAGTATGTCGCGTGAAGATTACCAACCTATCACCGTAAAGTTTGATGGAACAAACTACAATCATTGGTCCTTCCTTATGAGAAGTTTTCTCAAAGAAAAAGCTATGTGGAAATATATTGATGGTAAAGCCAAAAAGCCTAGTGTTGCCGAAACTAGCTGCAAAGACAAAGCAGTTGAAGGAGAAAGCGTTGACGACTGAGAGATCAACAATCACAAAATACTGACATGGATAAGCAACACGGTGATTACCTCCATAAGTGTGCAACTCACTGGTTTTGAAACAACAAAAGAAGTTTGGGATTTCTTTCAAAAGGGTATACCCAAATCAACTTTGCTCAACGCTACAAGCTAGAACAAGATATCCGATCTATGAAGCAGCAGATGGATCAATCAGTTTCAGATTTATATTCTGAGATGTCACTTATATGGAATCAGCTAGTGCTTATGGAACCCAACTGGACTGTTGGTATCGATCTATGGCAGAAATACAGAGAAGAGTCACGACTTGTTCAACTCCTAATGGCATTAAGAGAAATCATTTTGAGATTGTAAGAGCTTCAATCCTTCATCGTTCACCTCTCCCAACTGTAGAAGTTGCGTTATCTGAACTTATTACTGAAGAAACTTGAAAAAAGGATTAAGCCTGAGATACATGATGTGTTTGCAGTTCCTTCACGTGCAAGTTTTAATAATAACTTCAACCCTCAGAGAAACCATGGAAACATATCACAGGTTCAATGCTACAACTTCAAGAAACCTGGTCACTTGGCGAAGAACTACAACTTACCATCAATACAGAGTGTTTCACTAACAACAACCTCTCAAGATCCAACTCACCAAGGACCAAACTCTCAAATCCAATTTAACTACTTGTTTGTGGGTGAAAACCGTTTCTGCTGATTTTGGTAATTTTGGGTGTGTGGGTGAGAAACAAATCTAAACCCTAAACAATGTACTGCACGGGAGTACTTTTTATTCGAGTGATCAATCTGTACAATCCTGGCCTAAAACAAGAAATTTCCGTTCTAGGCTTGCTTCGGTCACAAAGTGAAGGATAAGGGTTGGTCTTAGTGAGGGAAGCGAAGAAAGTGTTGAGACCAGAATAGTTGATCCTGGAAGTGTGGGTTTTTCGTGACTTGTATCAGAAAGTTGAACTGACTAGCTGAATGAAGAGCTATCAGATGATTTTTGGATGTTGTATTGTTTTCCTGACCAGAACTTGTTGTTTGGTGGAAAATAGGTGAGAGCTATTTATACAAGTCGCAACAAAACATACCCTGGTCTCGTGGGAAGTGGAAACAATTGAGTGGTGGAAGAAGGGAGTAACGGGTAACGCCTGGAATTTATCTTTCCATAATGAAAGATACGTTTACACCATTACTTCTTTCCATTACTAACCGCCCCGCTTTATGACACTTTCTGTAACGGGCGTATTGCACACCGCACGTTGTAAACCGTCAGACCAATACCTTGATGAGTATCTCCCAGTTGGTGACATGTTTTGATGTCTCAAGTGTTTTCGTGGAAAACATGTAGCACTTTGCTACGTGTGGAAAGTTAAAAATGAGAGGCTTGTCGTAGGTAAATAGCATACGTGATGGTAGGCTCGTTTTGGCTAGTCGCCTAAAACTTGTGATGAGCTGGCTCGATGGCGAATTTTGATGGCTGGGATTACATCTCATGAGGAAGAGTGGCCATCGATTATGGCCTTATCTTGTTTTATAACGAAGTGGTGCCATTGGAATAGTAGCACCTGGTGGAGCCATGACATAACGGCATGATAGTGGTTGTGGCATAACGGCGTGCTAGTAGCCGTGGCATGGTGTCATGACAGTGGCCGTGGCATAGCGACATGCTAGTAGTTGTGGCATGGTGGCATTCCAGTGGCCGTGGCATAGCGACATGATAGTAGCCGTGGCATGGTGGCATGCCAGTGGCCGTGGTATGGCGGCATGCTAGTAATTGTGGCATGGTAGCATGCCAGTGGCCGTGGCATAACGACATGCTAGTAGTTGTGGCATGGTGGCATGCCAGTGGATGTGGCATAGCAGCATGTCAGTGGCATGGCTACGTCTGTAGTGTTGTAGCATGGCCAAGGTTAAGATTTGGCTCCGTGACTAAAGTTAAGTCTTGGCGGCATGGCCTAAGTTAGGGCTTGGCACCGTGTCCAAGGCTAGGGTTTGGCACTGTGGCCGAAATTAAGCGCCGTGGACAAACTGGGATTTGATGTCGTGGCCAAAGGGTTTGGCGGAATGGTCGCTCAAAAGTTGACACAAGCCTGTTAGTTTGGTGGCGAACTTGGATGGCTGAGATTGTTTCTCAGGAGGAAAGGTAGTCGTCGATCATGGCTACCTTTAATTAGAAGTGACGCCTTTAACTTGTGCTAGGGGCATGGATGGCATGGCTCGTGCATGCCTTTAACACGTTTGTGCGCGTAGCCATAGCCACTGAAATTTTGGCACGTTGGAGTGAAAGTCTTGCCTAAATTAGGGTTTTGTTTGTCGAAATCCTAATTAGCCTATATGGCACGTTGTATGGGGGTGAGTGGCCATGTTTTCTGCGTTTGGCATGTGTGCCTGGTATATGCGTTTGGCGCGTCCGGCATGCACGTTTGGCGCGTCTGGCATGCGCGTTTGGCATGTTGGCGCGTTTTGGGAAGCCAATTGGCTTTGCGGACATCTGGCGCCGTTTCCTTCTTTTCAACACTGTGGCGAGTTTAAAGCAACCTGATTGGTTAATGTAAGAGGGTCGGCCAAGCTAGGCGTGGCTATACTTCTCGATGAGTGTGGAGGTTTTAGAGCGACCTGATTGGTCGATGGGAAGTGGGGCCGGAAAGCTAGGGCGTGGCCATACTTCCAGTGCGTTGTGGCGGATTTTAAAGAGACCTGATTGGTCGATGGGTAGTGTGCCACACTTCCAGTGCGTTGTGGCCACACTTCCAGTGCGCTGTGGCGGATTTAATCGCCTTGTTTGGCTAAGCATAGTTTTTCTACCAACGAGGTCTAGTGTATTGCGCGGGGCGCGAAACCCTAAATTTGCAAAAATCGGGTTTATGAGTTTTTGTGAGTTATCACAATAATTGGCTGGATTTTGTATGCTGCCACACAAATCCTTATCTACACAATGCAGTATGCTTTCCGTCTGAGCATTTTGTGCAATGGCCTTTACTTTGGTACTTGGAGATCCATGCTCCTCTGCTGCGAGTGAACATAAATCCGTCATGCCATACCGATATGAAGGGTTCTGTCGGGGAACATGGCATAGGAAAATTACTCAGTGAGTCTTGTATTGGCGAGGTACCAAATTTTACAGAGTGTTTGGGATGGTTGCTACACCCGCCAGTCTGGGTAAATTTCATGTAGATATATTGAACGACACAATAAGTATGCTAGTAAAGAGGCTGACACTCGTGGCTCTGTTTCCTTACACAGTGACGTCACATCAGATGCAAGGTTTTACATTTTTAACCATAAGCTATAAACCACCATCAACATTAAGTGTCCTGCTTAGCTTGGAACAGTGGCGTTGTTGCGAGGTAAGCATGAGATGGTGACAGACAAGGATAAAATCGAAACGACAAGTCATGAAGAGATTGTCAGGAGGATTTGGCTAACCTTTGTCAGGGGGCATGAAGAATCTGTGATTTTTGCTTTGGAGGCTTTTGCATAAATTCGGCTTGGCCATGGGATGTTTGCATCAGTGCTTCGTCTTTGGCTACTGATCGTCATAGGTGGCACTGCGACTTGGTCCGCAAAACGGGCGTTGGCTGTCTACGGAAAGGTGAATGGCGCTGCTGGCTATGGAAAGGTAGATGTTGCCGCTTTGAACGGCTAAGATGGCGTTGTTTTGGATAGGACGTGGACTGTTGGCGTTGGCTTGGACGTGGAGATGTTGGCGCTGGCTTGGTCGTGGTGTTGTTGGATTGGCTTGACGCGAGCTGTTGGCGCCGGCTTGACTTGGACATGACGCTGACTTGGATTGGTCGTGAAGTTGTTGGCTTGGCTTGTCCATGGCGCTGCTGTCTTGGTTCGACTTGGACGTGGCGCTTGTTAAGAGCGGAGATGTTGGCGCTGAGAAGGACGAAGGCTGTTTTCACCGATTATAGAGCTGACTGTTGGCCTCGGCATATAAGATGGCGCTGGAAAGGACGCAGGTTGTTGGTTGATGTAGTTTTTTTTAGTGGTAAATAAAGTTCGTTCAACTCGGACTTGTGTAGACTCAATTTCAGACTTAATAATAGAAAACAATGAAAATAAAGAAAATATATACACAATGTTTGTCACAATGTCGAGAGATTACTGAGACTCAGGATTCCACCAAACCTCATACCTTGTGGTTCAAAAATCAATTCTTAGACAGTTATAGCTCTTGTTTATTGACTCTAATTCTTTGCCAGGGTAGATTTTAAAAAGATTAACTGTAAATCACTAGCATGATGCATCAGAAGCACTTAGACCAAGCATACATCATCATACGACTTCACAACTAATTAAGAAAAATCATAAAACGATTAAATTAATGCAAAAAGTCATAAAAAGAATTAAATATAATTACCACACTATGAAATATGGCTTCCTCCGTCATCCCAGTGTTGGGGTTAGCTCCTCATATTAATCATGATCTCAAAATATGTGTTTGTTGCTCAAAAGATTAAAAAAGTGAAAAGTAATAACACAGACGGTTTGCAACACTGTATTGGTGTTGCAAAACAACTGTTACAATGGAACTGTTACAGAAAAACTGTTGCTTTGTCGCTGATTTTAAAACCCTAGAATAAGACTGCCCTGAACAGCTTAATGTCCTTCAGCTGTTAAACAACGACACTTTTCTGCGACTTTCTACCGAGGGTCAATGTTCTTCAGCTGTTCTTCTTCTTCTTCAACAACAGCAGCAGCAGAAACAGAGTTTGGTAAAGCTCTGATTTCTTCTTCTCAGGCTCTCCTTAGGTTCCAAAACTCTCGACACCTCTTTTATATGACCGAAGACAACTATTTATATCAAAAATACCGATTAAATCTCTCCCAAATCTTCCAAAATCTCTTTCCTTCTCTTCACGGCCAAGTTGCGACAATTTCTTGTTTTAGGATTTCTACGCGTTTCTGAGCTTTCCTTTTTATTATAAATTCTTCCTTAGATAGATACAAATCTTTGGGAAGGTTTACAGCGTTTTAATCACTCTAAAATTCCATAAAACAGGTCACACACGTGACTTTCCATATTTTCTTGTTGTGAGAAAAATCCGTCGTTTGAGCCCAATCTAATCAATTTAAACACCCATATCAGATTCCTAGACCCATAAGGAGTCTATCCTATGAAAATCAGAGGTTTAATCAACCTCAAACTCCTCCAAATCACGATTGCCAAAACTGCTCTTTAACCTGATTTTTGAATGTTGAAGATGGTTGCCCCTTATCCAGAGTAGGAATGCGATTAGCAGATGCCTGGAAATGGGATGCCCCGTAGTAATTAGGTTACCCCTTATCCAAAGTGAGGGTCCGAATAGCAAATGTCCTCCCATGAACGCAAAAAACACTTTTCGAGCCAATTTCGCCTCAAAATCTTATTTTTCCAAAAACACCTACAAAGACATAAAAAGCCAAAATAAATACAAAATCGAGCACTAACAATATATACAATTGAGATTATATCAGACACAAAAATGTGTCTATCAAATACCCCCAAACCTATTATTTGCTAGTCCTCGAGCAAAAATAAAATATAAATAAAATCCTAACTCACTGTTGCAGGCATCGTCGATTGCATTTAGCGTATGCAATAAGCATTTAAACCCCTAGGTGTCCCTAGTGGCGGAGTGTTGTCTCCGGAGGTCTTACCAGAGGTATACCCACAAAACCTTTTTACTTCAGACCCTAGCTATCTACACAGAACCTTGGAGGGCACTAAAGAATCACCTTGGTTGGCATACTTATTTACTACAGGAGGAAGTACCCTGATGTGAAATTCCAATTGTTGTACACGAGTTTGCACTCAAGCATACTAAAATTCATATGAAGTGACAGAGCTCTACTCATATAGTCGCACTATGGACATCAATATCCGGAGTCAAAACTAATCACATGGATAGATCAAGAAGATGGATATAGAAAAACATAGATGGTTTTGATGTTTACTAGGTGAACGGTGTTTCGCATATCTGTCTGAAGGCCTCCGCCAAAATGAACCTATCCTAATAGACTGAGATACTAGTCTGACTAATTTCAACACACTGGCATATACAAAGGGAACCAGTGATTGATAATCCTAATTCTTGGTCAACACAACTGGCATATACAAGGGTTCCTGTGGTCGACTTTATTGAATTTATTCCAGTTGGTCTGATGGTCTGGTCTCTTTTTTTTTTTTGTATCTCAATCACTCTAATTCACCCTAGCATTGGTAACAACTTGAATCGTGAGCCCCACCTAATCACTTAGAGAAACATAGTTTAAAAAGAAAACAAAATAAAAACAGAAGTGAAAAGGACTCAACGAGTTATGGTGAAACTATCATGTTATTTATAACACCTGAGCTCTGTGCTTTTATGAATAGACTCTTTAGATGTTGCCATCTAGTCAGATTGGTTCCTCAACTCCTACAACCAAAATGCTTACATCCACTTAGATTGGTTAGTGCCATCCTTAATAAGCACAAATTTCTAGGCTCTGGAATTTAATTGTGCAACTAAAAAGTTTCTCCTATACCCCCAAACTTAAATCTAACACTGTCCTCAATGTTCTAAAGATAAAATTAAAAGCATGAACAAGGAGAAACTGTTACCATTTGAAGCAAAAGAGATAATGAAAGATATTACCGTGTTGCATGAGAATGGTTTACCTCCCAAGAAGTGCTAAGTTTAATGTCTTCAGCCAGACTAAGAAAGGATTAATCACCTTATAAAATCATAAAGTAATAGCCGAAATATCTGTGGGTCACCAAAACCAAATAGAGCTATCACAAATAAAAGGAATCTGCAACATGCCAAGAAAATGAACAAATAAAGCACACCCTTGTCTAGTTTCCTGTTTAAGACAGCTACATCTAGTTGTGGTTCAGGTTCAGGATCTATAACTGGGTCCAAATAAAATATTTTCATGGGTTGGATTTCCTCATAGGTTAGATCCAAATGTTCAGGTTCTAGAGTCTGGAAAAACTCAAATACAAACTTAGAAGCACATAATAATAACCTGAAGAATTGAGGATCCTCTAAGTCAATCAGATTTGACTTACACAGCTGACCACAATGAGAGTGGTGATCTTCCTTAAACAAGTATGTCGACTCTAATCTCCTAAAGTAATTAGGTTTAGTCTCAAAACTTAATATACGACACATTTGAAAATCAAACATTCCCACATTTGGAGAAAAATATTTGGTGGGAAGACAAAGTCAATCTGGGTATCAAAGCCTGGGTAAACCACATCAACCAGAGGATGGGTTTCTAATAACTGAAATTTCTTGTGGACATCACTAGGTTCAGGAAAACGTGTATGAAGATAATCTTGTAAAATGGTTGAGGCACATATGTCAAGTCCCAAGTGAGGGACCTTTCTAAGAGTTAAATCACATGGAGAATGATAATCACCCCCAAACTTAGAGTTTTCAGTGTCTCTAGAAAGACTAGTCACAACTTACCTAATTTCAAGGTCATCTAACTCATGAAAATGGTCAATTGATTCTTCTAAGTCGGGTACATCCTCACTCATATCGACGAGTTCATTTTCTTTTTCTAAGTCTATTGTTTCTAAATCGCTAGACTCAAAATATACTCGTTCCTCTAAACCATTATTAGCTTCGTAATCAAAAGGAAATACTACATCGTCTAAAACGGGGGTATCTCTAGTCAAATCCTCGTCCTTTTGAATAGGTGAATAATTATTAAAATTATTTGGATTTGAACTAGAAATAATATTATTATTAAGCTCAGTTGGAGTAGCAAATTCCTGATCACTATGCCTATTTATTTCAAATTCTTCATCAACACTATCCTCATTATAATAACATGAAAATGGTTGAACCTCATCTAAAAACAAGTAGTGTTACCAATTATATCCTCGTCATCTTGATTATGCAAATAACTATCCTCATTTTCAAGGGTTTTATTGGAGACACTGTATTGAAAATTAAGATTATTTCGAGTAATTCTTTCATTTGTCTCAGCTATCAGCTTGAGGGATTCCTCTAAAGAAAGTTTTCTTTCGTCATAAACTAAGTTATTCATCTCAGCTATCCTACGTGTCGACTCTTCTAACTTCCTGAGAGACTCTTATAAATGAGAAATATAAGAATTTTGCTCATATGACCGATGCGTATGTGGATAGTTATTGGGCTCACCATGCTATGGACCATAATCTTCAAAAGGCTGATGTTCCCAACTACTATTCACACTATGGTCAAAGTAGTAACGTCCATTTTGAAACTCAGTCGGATATTCGTTGTATTGGCTATTGTAATACCAGTTCGACATTTTACTGCAGGGGTGTGAGTTGTCACACAAAATAAAACCCACTGATAGGGGATTCGTGGGTGGATAGAGTCTTACCTCCTGTACCAGGACGGGCGATGAACCGTTGAAGTCGACTCAGGCCACCGACTCCTATGTCAGTGTACGAACCCGAGGGGCCGAGACAGTATCGTAACTGTCATCCTTCCCTGCAAACAGTTTATATTTAATTTTAACCCTTCCTTAGGGTTTCAAAATAATAATAATGTCCAGTCCAAAAATAAAGTCAAAAATAAAAATGTCCTAAACGGAAAAGAAAAATTACAAAAATGAAATCCTATTTACAGTTTCTAAAAATAAACAAAATAACTATATACAAAATCTTCTTCTTCACTCCTTTCAGATTCCTCTTTTCTTTCCTTCTTTGGCGATGCTTTCCTTTTATAGTACTTTTCTTTCCTTGTAGCTTCGCTCCAAATCTGAAAAGAATCGAAAAATACCAAAACGCGTAAAAAAGAACAAAAAAAATAATAGTAATAAAAATAAACCTAAAACAAATCTAAATACAAATCCCCGGCAGCGGCGCCAAAAATTGATGTAGTTTTTTTTTAGTGGTAAATAAAGTTCGTTCAACTCGAACTTGTGTAGACTCAATTTCAGACTTAATAATAGAAAACAATGAAAATATATACACAAGGTTTGTCACAGTGTCGAGAGATTACTGAGACTCAGGATTCCACCAAACCTCATACCATGTGGTTCAAAAATCAATTCTTAGACAGTTATAGCTCTTGTTTATTGACTCTAATTCTTTGCCAGGGTAGATTTTAAAAAGATTAACTATAAATCACTAACATGATGCATTAGAAGCACTTAGACCAAGCATACATCATCATACGACTTCACAACTAATTAAGAAAAATCATAAAACGATTAAATTAATGCAAAAAGTCATAAGAAGAATTAAATATAATTACCACACTATGAAATATGTCTTCCTCCGTCATCCCAGTGTTGGGGTTAGCTCCTCATATTAATCATGATCTCAAAATATGTGTTTGTTGCTCAAAAGATGATTAAAAGAGTGAAAAGTAATAACACAGACTGTTTGCAACAATGTATTGGTGTTGCAAAACAGTTGTTACAATGGAACTGTTACAGAAAAACTGTTGCTTTGTCGCTGATTTTAAAACCCTAGAATAAGACTGCCCTGAACAGCTTAATATTCTTCAGCTGTTAAACAGCGACACTTTTCTGCGACTGTCTATAGAGGGTCAATGTTCTTCAGCTGTTCTTCTTCTTCAACAGCAGCAGCAGCAGAAACAGAGTTTGGTAAAGCTCTGATTTCTTCTTCTCTGGCTCTCCTTAGGTTCCCAAACTCTCGACACCTCTTCTATATGACCCAATACATCTATTTATATCAAAAATACCGATTAAATCTCTCCCAAATCTTCCAAAATCTCTTTCCTTCTCTTCACGGCCAAGTTGCGACAATTTCTTGTTTTAGGATTTCTACGCGTTTCTGAGCTTTCCTTTTTATTCTAAACTCTTCCTTAGATAGATACAAATCTTTGGGATGGCTTACAGCGTTTTAATCACTCTAAAATTCCATAAAACAGGTCACACACGTGACTTTCCATATTTTCTTGTTGTGAGAAAAATCCGTTCTTTGAGCCCAATCTAATCGATTTAAACACCCATATCAGATTCCTAGACCCATAAGGAGTCTATCATATGAAAATCAGAGGTTTAATCGACCTCAAACTCCTCCAAATCATGATTGCCAAAACTGCTCTTTAACTACACTTTTTTTCCGCCAAAACATGATTTTTGAATGTTGAAGATGGTTGCCCCTTATCCAGAGTAGGGGTGCGATTAGAAGATGCCTGGAAATTGTATGCCCCTTAGTAATTAGGTTACCCCTTATCCAAAGTGAGGGTCCGAATAGCAAATGTCCTCCCATGAACGCAAAAAACACTTTTCGAGCCAATTTCGCCGCAAAATCTTATTTTTCCAAAAACACCTACAAAGACATAAAAAGCCAAAATAAATACAAAATCGAGCACTAACAATATATACAATTGAGATTATATCAGACACAAAAATGTGTCTATCATTGGTGCATCGGATATCGAGAAGAGAAGTTAGCGCTGGAAGGATGCAAGTTGTTGGTGCATTGGCTATCGAGCAGAGAAGATGGCTCTGGAAGGATGCAAGCTGTTGGTACTGGCTAGGAGCGGCGGGCGCTAGTCTTGCTGGGACGCGGAGAGGATGGCGCTGGTTAAGGTTTGTCTATGACGTGGAGATGGTGCTGGTTAGGAGCGGGGTCTTGGCGCTAGCTTGGCTGTGGCCTGTTGGCGCCATGGATCCTTTCTAGCGCGGGTCCGGTTGCCTCTTTCCATGTTAACCAAAAATAGGAAACCTTCCTCCATTCAAACTCCAAAAAAATCGTTCCTATAAAAGGTGTTGCCCATCTTCTTTATCCCGTATCATCAGTTTTATTCCCACGTCTTGGAGTTAGCGGCAAAGAAGTAGCAACACAGCAGGCGAGCATATTCCAGGTATGTATTCCAGTGTTCCTTCTTTCGTCTTGGTGTAAACCCTAGACGTAGGCATATCTTCCAAAAATTTGTAGAAATACTTTAGTATGAATGATTCCTCTTTGTCAGTAGTATTGTAATAATATCAGCCACCATGTTAGTGGTAATGAAACCAACTGTTCATGCGAAGTAGATACGCGTAACCGGATAGCTGTCTTTTAAAACTTTTCCACAAAACCTAGCTCTAGGGTTTCCTGTTTTTTTTTTTGTTGTTGAACACAAATATTCCCGTGGCGTCCTCTTGGCCGAGGGAATATTTCTCGTGGCATAAGGTTGGGTCGGATGCCGGTCCCCCACTCATGCGGCTACCCACTTCTCTGTCCGTGCGCCACTTTTTGGCCGTGCATGCTGCGGCTTGCGACCAAATAAATTGGCCTGCGACCAAAATAGACCCTCCGCCGGTGATAAAGTAGTTTTCATGCACTTTTTTTTTTGGTAGTAACTTTTCGTTGTTTTGTTTCGTCGTAGTTACTTTGAAAGTGAAAGAAGTATAGGAAAATTTTGTTAGGATGTCACCTGAGATCGGTCCTGTCGCTATGTCGAAAAACGTTAGCAACTCCAAGCCCAACATGGATGACGAATTCTTTACAACGTCTGCCACAGTTAAGATAAACCATCCCAAATATGTGGCTATCCTTCTAAGTAGTTCAGAAAATGAAGGATACGCCCAATCAGTTCGGCCAGGGCGCGTGATACGATTTTACATTCAGAAAAATGAGTATCCTGCTTCTCCTATTGACTTAAAGTCTTGTCAGAGTCCATTGCGTTCTTTTAATGAATGGATGCGGTTCATGATAAGTCAAGACTGCTTAAGAGACAGTCTGACCATGGCGCAAATCATCAATGTTGTCATGGCTTCTGCGACACTTCAAATCAGGAAGGACATCGTGGGTTTGGTTAATTTTATCTCCAGATGGTGTCCGGATACTGATACGACCATATGCAGGTGGGGTAAAATGAATATTTCTTTGGAGAGCGTAGCCATCCTGCTGAATCTCCCAATAACAGGGAACCTTGACATTACTTTGTCTGATGAGGAAGAGAAAATGCGTTCCATTATTATCGCCAAGTCGGCAGGGTTTGTTAGGAAAGATTACGAAACGAAGTGCTTCTACAGCTGGTGGGTGTCTGAGTGGTTCTCGAAAGACTCGGAGCCGGATCAGATGAACGGTATGCTCCATGTCGCTGCATTTTTGGCTCTGTGGTTATCGAGATATATTTTGGATGATGGCTCTGGAAAGAAGGAGATAAGACAGGAGCTCACCAAACTGGCTATCAAATTGGCGAAATTTGTTGTCCTCCCCATCGGTGGCTTGTTTCTTGGATCTTTCTTCAAACGTGGTTGTGGGAGCATTTCAAAAATTATGCTCCTAAGACGCTGGCTTCATTTCCTGATTCCTATGGCGGCTCCAGGATACTCCGCTGGTTGACCAAGCGTCCAACATATGAATCGAAGCTCATCGACTTCCTCGACAATGCATATGCAGTTAAATTTCGTCCTTGGGCCCCGGTCCATGCATCCGTAGTTCAACCGAACACTTTTGCTGATGCCCCAAATATGACTTTGCTTTCTGCTGGAGAAAATATGAGCGTTGGAGAAATCAATTCATGTGAAGTTGCATACCTGGACACGTGCCATATTTCTTCAGGGGATCTTATGAGGAGGTTCCTTATAATATTGACATGGCTGCTCGGCACATGGGTTTTGACCAAGGAGTCCCGCTTCTTCGTCAGTCGGCGGCTCCGAAAGAATTTTTGTCAGCTGCTCTTGATGCCAGTGTTATTGCGCCGGGTAGAAGCCTCCCTTTTCTTCTCTCAAAACGAATCCCATAAACGACCTCCAAATACAATTTGTTCTGGCAGGATGAGTTTCTCGCCATCCATAGATTTGTGACTGACGTGGTGAAAGATCCTCGTGGAAAGCCTTCTCCTGCGGTTTATCGAAATATCCATCATTGAGGGAACTTCCTATGGATAAACGGAAATATCCCAGCCCGGATGTGGACAATCCCCAGGAAAAAGAGCGAAGGTCTAAAAACCGTGCGGGAGGTTTTCAGTCGGATTCGCCAGCTCTCATGACTTTCAGTTCTTCCAACATGCGGGTATGCATGGCTCCTTCTTGATTTGACTGGTTCACACAAAGCTTCTGTTTTGTCGCTGAACATATTTTCTTATTTTCTTTCACAACTCAGGGTCTTGACAATATGAACCCCTTTGACAGACTTGCGCACCGTCAGAAATCGACGTCTAAGTTTCCTGAAGATGAAGAAGAGTCCGGAGAAGAAGAACATTCAGGATCCAGTGGTGATGATGGAAGTACTTCTGAAAGTAGCGCTGAGTCTTCCTCCAGCGAATCCGCGAATGAGTCGGTAAGTTTCCGCATTCTTCTCATTTTTTTAAAAAAAAAAAAACTAAACTAAACCATAATATCACAGGGAGGAACCGTTTCTGAAGATGGCCCTGAGGTGGAGACTCGTCACGGTGAAGATGTAGCTTTGACCCCAACCGTGGAAGCCGCGCCTGCTGGTGATTTGGAAATGGAGGTTGAAGACGTCGCTGTAACCCAGATGGTGCAAAGTACTTCAGCGATCGTTGGCACAATTGTAGTCAGGAATCCTCTGTCGGCCACAGATTCAGTTGCGGGCGCCATTTTTGCTCCTTAATATTTGGTTCCTTTTCCAGATCATGTACTGATTAGAGGCTTCAGTGTGCCAGGCAAATATGCAAAATTATACACTAAGATATAGGAAAGGTATGGACATATCGCCATAACCAAAAAGATCACTTGCCGTTTCGCGCTAGTCAGGCGCGTGGAAGAAGCCTTATCTTCGATTGACGACATGTACAATGTGACTGGCCATACCGTTTCCGAGGATGTAATCTCGAGTTGGAAGTTCCACCGGGACATGTGCGCAAACTTTGATCACGACTGTAAGTAGCACAAATATTCCAGGAGAGTCATGGAACTGTGAATGTTGTATGACGGTAGAAAGTATGGGATGAAATTTGGGGATAACATGGATATCGGTTGCTATTATCGATGTGAAAACTTGAAGTAGTAGATTATGTACTTTGTCTAACAAGACTTACTCTCTTTTAGGGTCTCCCAGCAAAATGGATCTTCCGGGCGTAAGTCTGAGTTTTATGGGCGATGCCGTTGTGACTGTGAGAAGTCCCCAGTCATTCCTCATCGTGTAATAACTGATAACTGAGATGTTGATCCCCGAGATCGTTTGCTTCTACCATATTGATGTCTGGGTTGAAGGATGAAGTTTGGAATTGGAAATTGACATTGTAACCGAGAGATTAATCTCCCACCGTGGTCGTCAATTGTTTGTGGGTGAAAACTGTTTCTACTTATTTTGGTAATTTGGGGTGTGTGAGTGAGAAACAAATATAAACCCTAAACAATGTACTGCACGGGAGTACTTTTGATTCGAGAGATCAATCTGTACAATCCTGGCCTAAATCAAGAAATGGACGTTCCAGGATTGCTTCGGTCACAAAGTGAAGGAGAAGGGTTGGTCTTAGGGAGGGAAGCGAAGAAAGTGTTGAGACCAGAATAGTTGATCCCGGAAGTGTGGGTGTTTCGTGACTTGTATCAGAAAGTTGAACTGGCTAGCTGAATGAAGAACTATCAGATGATTTCTGGATGTTGTATTTTTCTGCTGACCAAAACTTGTTGTTTGGTATAAAATAAGTGAGATATATATATATATATATATATATATATATATATATATATATATATATATATACAAGTCGCAACAAAACGCACCCTGGTCTCGTGGGAAGTGGAAACGATTGAGTGGTGGAAGAAGGGAGTAACGGCTAAAGCCTGGAATTTATGTTTCCATAATGAAAGATACGTTTACACCATTACTTCTTTCCATTACTAACCGCCCCGATTTATGACACTTTCTGTAACGGGCGTATTGCACGCCGCACGCTGTAAACCGCCAGACCAATACCCTGATGAGTATCTCCCAGTTTGTGACATGTTTTGATGTCTCAAGTGTTTTCGTGGAAAACATGTATCACTTTGCTACGGGTGGCAAGTTAAAAATGAGAGGATTTCCGCAGGTAAATAGCATACGTGATGCTAGGATAGTTTTGGCTAGTTTCCTAAAACTTGTCACGAGATGTCTCGGTGGAGAATTTTGATGTCTGAGATTACATCTCATGAGGAAGAGTGGCCATTGATTATGGCCGCATCTTGTTGTATAGAGAAGTGGCGTCGTTGGCGTAGTAGCGTCTGGTGGAGCCATGGCATAACGACAAGCTAGTGGTTATGGCATGGCGGCATGCTAGTGGCCATGGCATAGTGGCGTGCTAGTAGCCGTGGCATGGTGGCATGCCAGTGGACGTGGCATAGAAACATGCTAGTAGTTGTGGCATGATGGCATAGCGACATGCTAGTATCCGTGCCATGGTGGCATGCCAGTGGTCGTGTCATGGCGGCATACTAGTAGCCGTGGCATGGTGGCATGCCAGTAGGCGTGGCATGGCGACATGATAGTAGATTTGGCATGGTGGCATGATAGTAGATGTGGCATGGTGGCATGCCAGTAGGCGTGACATGGCGACATGATAGTAGATGTGGCATGGTGGCATGCCATTGGCTGTGGAATAACAGCATGTCAGTGGCATGGCCACGTCTGTAGTGTTGTAGCATGTCCAAGGTTAAGATTTGGCTCTGTGACTAAAGTTAAGGCTTTGCGGCATGGTCAAGGTTAGGGCTTGGCGTCGTGGCCAAGGATAGGGTTTGGCGCCGTGGCCGAAATTGGGAGCCTTGGCCAAACTGGGATTTGATGTCGTGGCCAAAGGGTTTGGCGGCATGGTCACTCAAAAGTTTCCACAAGCCTGTTAGTTTGGTGGCGAACTTGGATGGATGAGATTACATCTCAGGAGGAAAGGTAGTCGTCGATCATGGCTACCTTTAATTGGCAGTGGCGCCTTTAACTTGTGCTAGCGGTATTGCGGCATGGCTTGCATGGCTTGTGCATGCCTTTTACACTGTTGCGCGCATATCCATAGCCACTGAAATTTTGGCACGTTGGTGCGGAAGTCTTGCCTAAATTAGGGTTTTGTTTGTCGAAAATCTAATTAGCCTGTATGGTACATCGCATGGGGTGATTGGCCATGTTTGGCGCATTTGGCATGTCTGCCTGGTATGTGCGTTTGGTATGTGCGCGTTTGGCGCGTTCGGCATACCGTTTGGCATGTTGGCGCGTTTTGGGAAGCCAATTGACTTTGCGGCCATCCGGAGCGGTTTCCTTCTTTTCAACACTATGGCGAGTTTAAAGCAACCTGATTAGTTACTGTAAGAGGGCCGGCCAAGCATGGGCGTGGCTACACTTCTGTGTGAGTTTGGCGGTTTTAGAGCGACCTGATTGGTTGATGGGAAGTGGGGCCGGAAAGATAGGGTGTGGCCACACTTCCAGTGCGTTGTGGCAGATTTTAAAGCGACCTGATTGGTCGATGGGAAGTGGGGCCGGCAAGCTAGGGCGTGGCCACACTTCCAGTGTGATGTGGCGGATTTAATCGCCTAGTTTGGCTAAGCATAGTTTTTCGACCAACGGGGTCTAGTGCATTGTGCGGGGCGCGAAACCCTAGTTTTGCAAATTAGTCGGGTTTATGAGTTTTTGTGAGCTATCACAATAATTGGATGGATTTTGTATGCTGCCACAAAAATCCTTATCTACATAATGCAGTGTGCTTCCGTCTGAGCATTTTGTGCAATGGACTTAACTTTGGTACTTGGAGGTCCATGCTACTCTTCTGCGAGTGAACATAAATACGTCATGCCATACCGATATTAAGGGTTATGCCAGGGAACATAGCACAGGAAAAGTACTCAGTGAGTCTTGTATTGGAGAGGTACCGAAATTTACAGAGTGTTTGGGATGGTTGTTACATCCGCCAGTCTGGGTAAATTTCATGTAGATATATTGAACGACTCAATTAGTATGCTAGTGGAGAGGCTACACTCGTGGCTCCGTTTCCTTACAGAGTGACGTCACATCAGATACAAGGTTTTACAATTTTAACCCTAAGCTAAAAACCACCATCAACACTACTGTAAAGAACCTGGTCATACAGTAGGAAATTACACATCTACATCTTTAAGAAACATGAGAGAAAGAAGAAGGCTAAACGGCACTGCATCAACATACACACATGTACCATCCATTCTTGCAACGCCTGCATTGGAAAGAAGCCATGAATCATCAACATCTACATCAAACAATCTTGTTGATATTCAAGAGATGCTCAAACAAGCCCTTGCAATAATAATTATTCTACAAAATCCTCTGCTTTATCAGTTCCCACAGGTAGTGGTTTCTCGACTCAGGTGCTTGTAATCATATGACATTCAATTCTAATGTATTTGAGAACAAACATTCTATTGTTACGTACACCTAAAATCGAAACTGCAGATGGATCTGAAATAGCTGCTAGTCATATTGGTCTGGTTAAATATCAGACAAGATATATATATCAGATGTGCTATTTGTTCCAAAGATAAAAATGAATCTTATATCGATTGTGCAACTATGTAATCAAGGTGTTAACATTTATTTCTTGTCATCTGGTTGTGTAATACAGGATCCCAGGACAAAGAAGCTTGTTGGGATAGGCCGTAGAGTTGGTCTACTATATCTTCTTGAAACACTCATTGTTCCCCAACAGCCAAAAAAATAACTTGTTGCTGCAACTGCAAACTCTTTCCCCTCAACAGTGTCTCCATTTATGTCTTGGCATTCTAAGTTAGGTCATGTTTCTTTTTTTCGTCTTACATATATGACCAATAAAGGAATTTTAGGAACAATTCAGGTTGATAAAGAACCTCATTGAATTTCCTGTAAGTTGGGTAAACAACATGCACTCTCTTGTAATAATAGCATTCCTCATTCAGTTGAACCCTTTGATCTTACTCATTCAGATGTATGGGGAAAGTATCCAATTGCCTTTAAGGCAGGGGATTTATATTATGTTGTCTTTATTGATGATTTCTCTTGTTTTACATGCTTATATCTCTTCAGTTCTATGACAGAATTTTTGAAAATATACATCGACTTCTCTATAATGGTCAAAACTCAATTTGGAAAATCCATCAAAACTTTTCGTGCTGATCAAGGAGGAGAATAAATATCAACTACTTTTAAAGATTTTCTTAAAACAGAAGGTAATCTTCTTCAATTATCTTATACTGCAACTCCAGAGAAAAATGGTATAGCAGAAACAAAACATCGTCATATCATAAAACAGCTAGAAAATCAACTTCTTTCAGCATCTGTTCCTTCCAATTTTTGGGGCGAGTCAGTTCTTACTGGAGTTTACACAATCAATCGCATTCCATCTATAGTCATAGGAGGAATATCACCATATGGATGTCTCTATTGTAAGAAACCTAATTATTCTAAGCTTCGCATTTTTGGTTCAACATGTTTTGTTCTTATCACAGAACGAGAAATAAACAAACTTAGCAAAAAGAACGCTATCTATGTGTTTCTAGGGTATGGCATTGAACAAAAGGGTTATCGTTGTTATGACCCAGAGAATCGACGATTACGTATTTCTCGTCATGTTACATTTTGGGAAAATATACCTTTTTGGTCCCTTCCTAGAAGTAAGTCATCCACTCTAGAATAGTTTACATATCTAGATCCTTTCGAGAATGTGTCTCTACCTAGTTCTCAGCCAACAACTACTCATTTCATCAACACAGAAGTCACTCCTCCAGAAAGTCCTGAAGCTGCTCGTGACCACTCTATGGACAATCCTGACATTGCATCTCAAGAAGGGGATCTTGTGCCGGAAGATAATGCATTACCTCCAAGTACTCGTCAACCACCAGACAGGTTATCAGATTATCATTGATCTTTATCTTCCATTTTATCTATACATGAACCAAAATCCTACAGGCTAGCATCTTTAATTCCAGTTTGGCAAACATCTGTGGGAGAATAACTAACATCACACAAAGACGCTGGTACATGGGACATGGTTGATTTACCACCAGGGAAATCTGTCATTGGAAGTAGATGGGTGTACAAGATCAAAACAAACTCATAAGGTAAGATAGGTCATTACAAATCTCGCTTGGTTGCTCAGGGATGTATCCAAGAATATGGTATAAACTACGAAGAAACATATGCTCCTGTTGCTCGTATGATTATTGTACGTACTCTCCTTGTTGTTTCTGATGCTCGTAATTGGAATCATCATCAAATGGATGTCAAGAACGCCTTCCTTAATGGATAACTTCAAGAAGAAGTGTATGTGAGACCACCACCGGGAATGCGTCATTATCCTAATCAAGTATGTAAGATTCGTAAAGCCTTGTATGGACTTAAACAAGTACTACGTGCTTGGTTTGAGAAGTTTTCTAATGCTATCCTTCGGTACGGATTCAATCAAAGTGCATATGATTCAGCAATGTTTACTCGATCAACTGAGAATGGTATGGTTATTCTCCTTTTCTATGTTGATGATATGGTTATCACATGTGACGACTTAGATGGAATTACTGCTCTTAAACTTCATCTCAGTTCATGTTTTGAAATGAAAGATTTAGGTGATCTTCTAAGGTATTTTCTTGGCATAGAGGACGATAAATCATCGGATGGTTATTTTATTTCACAAGTAAAGTATGCCTCAGACATTCTTCAACGTGCTGGTTTAACAGATAGTAAAACTGCAGATACACCTCTTGAACTAAATGTGAAACTCAATCCTTTTGATGGAAAAGTCTTATCCAATCCTACATTGTATCACCATCTTTATGGGAAGTCTTAATTATCTGTCAATCACAAGGTTAGATATCAACCATGCAGTTCATGTAGTTAGTCAGTTTATGTCATCTCCAAGGTCCACACATTATGCTGCAGTACTTCGGATATAACGTTATATAAAAGACATCTTATATCAAGGTGTAAAGTTCTCATCTACTTCTGATCTTTATCTTCGTGCATATTTAGATTCAGATTGGGCTGGTGACATCACAGATAGACGTTCAACTACGAGATATTGCTTATTCCTAGGCAACTCTTTAATCTCTTGGTGTAGTAAGAAAGAAATTGTAGTTTCTAGGTCTAGTGATGAGGCTGAGTATCAATCTCTTGCTCATACAACTTCTGAGATCGTTTGGAAAAGATGGATTCTTGATGATATGGGAGTTCATTTATGAGAACCAACTCCATTGTATTGTGACAATAAGGTTGCTATTCACATTGCTCATAATGACGTGATCATGAACGAACAAATCATATTGAGATTGATTTTCACTTTGTAAGACATCATTTCAAGCAATAGACTATTATCTTACCATTTGTTCCCTCAGAAATGAAACTTGTTGATCTCTTCACCAAAACACTGGCTTCAGCTCGTCTAAAGTTTTTGATTTCCAAACTCAACATGTGTGTTGCACCATCTTGAGTTTGAGGGAGGGTGTTAAAAGATATTGTACCGATCTCTTGGGATAATTATCTTCTTCTACATGGCATGTATATCTATGTATATTCTGTTTCCTTATCATGTATATCTTGTTTCTCTTTATGTCCCCGTTTCTTGTATATAAGAACAGATGTATTGTAACTTGGCTCACTACGTTGAATATAACCCTAATATTCAGAACATACATGTCATGACAATCTCTGTCACATTTCAACTCGAAACGGGACTATTGGGAGTATGGGTTCAACTTTGGAACCATAACAAAGCTTATCTTCTTGGACCTCCACAACTTTCATTTCTATTTTGTAACTTTATTTTCTGCTTTCTAATGTTCTTATTGTATTTTTCAACCTTATGGAGGAGGATATATAATTGTTTTCTCAAATTTATTTGTTGGTGGAAATATTTTGGTCCACTCTCTGGAATCGGAATGATGAACAATATCAATGCACTTGTGACTTTTATTTTTAAAACAAATATAACTCTAGTTTTAGTTAATAAAAACAAATATAACTCTAGAGATTTCACAAGTAAACCGATTAAAAGAATTGATAAGCCAAAAAATTGAAAAACCTTAATCTTAAGTTTCACAGCTTTTCCTACATCAGAAGAAAGTAATGTAGGAGTAAAAGATAGACCTGCTTTGGTAATGAAAGAAACTGATAACGGAGGGGCAGGAAGAGAAAATACTTGACTTATTGTGTTTGTATGCTAGCTTGGGAAAATGCTTTTGATTATCTACTATCAGAATTTTAATCTCGAACATCAGTATTACTTTTACGGGTTACTTTTTTTTTTTTTAATTTGATTAAAGACTTCTGTTTTTTCTTTGGTCACTTTGATCTGATATGTAAGTTTCCTAGATTTTGAAGTGATTGGCGGTGAATAATTATTATTGTATTCTTTATTGGTCGTGACTGGAGTTGATGGCGGTGGACATATTTGGACAATGGGTGCGAGTTAAATGGCCCGACGTATGTAGGAGGGATATTATAGTCCGAGTTAGAAAAATTGTATTGATTAGTTGTAAATGGCGAGTTGGCTACAATTTTCGCACTCCTCCGATCGCTTTTTGCTCTCTAATGAAAATCCAAAATAAATAAAACTGCTTCATTTGTACAGCGTTGCTAATTATTCAGCTGTTCCTTTAACTGTTCCTAAAGTTTGTTTCGTAACATTAAGACACTTATAAGCGTTGCAATGAATGTAAATGTCCAGAAAGGTAGTTTTTTGGTGTATCGAAGCTTAATAAACGGAGGCATTCAAAAGATTTGACCTTTTGTCATTTGTTTGACTGCTTGTCATTTTTTTATGCAGTTTAGTAATGTTCCAACTAATCCTGTGCATGCTTAAAAAATATATAGTAAATTAATTAATGTTGTTCTTTTCAGTTAGAAGTCGTTCATACTTCATACATCCATGATCAATGACATGAAAATGTTTTAAGAAAACAAAAAATGGCATGAAACTTCTGAATCACTATTGAAAACTTCTTTTAATTTGATTATTTTTTCTCTCCAAAAAAAAAAAAGGGATTTCTGATGAGCCAGCCAGCCATCCTTTAGTCACGCTGTGATTGCTGCCAATTGTCTTATCACCTGCATACACCACATGGTTTTATTTTTTCTTTTAAATAAAGTCGGATGTTCTAATCTTTGGTTGATGCAATATTATATTAATATATGACATTAAGTAGACCCAAAATCTAGCATCAGATGCCAAGAATATAAAATCATCTATCTACTGCTCCTAGAACGGTATTTTTAGAAAAAAGAACACTACAAATCCAAATACATTTGATTAGCGTGTCCATTTAAAGATTAGAATTTTAATTCAACGCTTCTAGACAAATCGCCTACCTAACTAAAACCCCATGCCAACAATAACGATGAATTCTTTTAGGATATAGAGCGAGTCCAACACAAAACTCACGGGACTCACTAAAAAGATGTTCATTTTGTTGGGTTCCAAAGGAGGTAAAATAGAAGCAGGCTTCTAGAATTTGCTGTTTTAGTTTGACAGTTTATGTCCGTCTTCTGAAAAAAGTATTATTTTAGTTTTTTATTACAATCACATGGTAGAAATTTAGATGATAATAGTGATGAGCTATTCGAAATTGGTCGGTACCGAATTCTTATAAAGAAGGAAACCATTCATAGTTGCATTTCTAAATTTCAAATATGTACCGCTGATACGCTGACCAATCGAATTTATTCGCATCCACTTTTAGGTGGATCATTCGACAAATATTACCTATAATCAGTCTAATCTATGCACGTTCGTATCTTCAATGATCGCATATTATCCTTGGTAATCTCCTATGGATATTATACTAGTAAGAGAAAAAGTGAATTACGAGAGGGTGTTTTGGGAATCGGGCGACCAAAATGAGTCGACTCAGTCAAAAAAAATTTCTTTTCATTCTTTCCTTTCTATTCACTTTCACTGTGATTTTATGCATTTTTTCATTTAAATTCTTGGTTAATCTATTATTGTTATGCTTTTTTATCTATGATCTTGAACTGACTTGTTTGTTGCACCCTTTCATCTCATTGATCAGTGTTTATTAGCTTTACCTTTGTTTCTTTTTACGATCTGTTGCATCCGTTTTCTTTTATGAAATTAATATCTAGATCTTTTCATTTGTGAGTTATACTAATCATGAGTTGCTATTTTTTTGCAGGACTTCCTTGATTGATAAAATGGTATTCATTCAGTTTTGGATATCTGTTTTCAGTCTCAGTTTTATTCTGACAGCAGTATTTCCATCTCTAGCAGTTTTTCACAACAATGCAGGTTTGCATAAAGCAGTATTGCTTAAACAGGTAGTTTTATCGAAAATCACCATTACAGATTTGTGTATTAGTCAGTATGATCATCTTTCCTTACCTAGTGAGAATCTAGAAAACCTTGGTATCCATAGAAACTCAACGATTTGCAACTCGTTGACTTATAAATTCTTTCAAATTTCAGTAACTCCCACCATTTCTTGCCGTGATTACATGATTAGTACGTATATCACGGCAGCCATGCAGAATATTCATAACAAGATGGAAACTTTCCTTTTTTCTGTTAGTCTGTTCAACAAAAATCGAAATAAGATTTTTATCCGATATCCTTTCCATAACGGAAAAATGCAAATCTTTTATACGTATCATAACTTCTCCCTATATTCGGAAAAGAATATTTTTTTCTTTTTTCATTCCGAGTTCTCTATAAAAACAATCATTTTGTTTAATACCTTCATTATCCCTACAACCAAAAACCTAGAAACCCTAGAAAGCTATTCAATCAATATGAGCTCTTGCAACAACGACAAAGTTTCTGATCTCACTGAAAAGATGAAGACTACGTCCATTAGAGTTAAAGGTGTTATTGGTTCTTCAAAAAATATAAGTTTTGTTGCTGACGAATGGTCAAACAGTTTGATTGGAAAGCTCAGGGTCAATAATTTGGAAATTGAAACTGGGAGTGGCAAAGAAGAGCTGAGCATACTTTGGAAGGATTATAAAAAGAAAGAGATTCGTGTTGTGGGAAACCATCTTTATGTTTGTAAGTTTGGTTCTGAGAAAGACATGAAAGATGTTTTGAAGAAAAATCTTTAGAATGTACAAAGATGTCTTCTTGTTCTTAAGGAATACACCACAGCTATACCTTACCAAGATTGGACTTTCACCAGACAAGCATGGAATGTGCAGTTCGAAGGATTACTTCTTCAACATCACCATGAAGCTGTTATCAATGAGGCAATAGAAGACTTTGGTACAAAGATATCAACGAAGCCAAGAAACTGTAGACCAAGATCTGGAAACATGATAACGACGCGTGTTGAGATTGATCTAACAAAACCCCTAAAGAGAGGAGAATGGTGGAACTCCAATTCTGAAGAAGTTGTCTGGATCAAATACCATTGGGTAAAACAACCGCATAGCTTTTATAAAGAATGCTATACTGTTGAGCATAATGAAGAAATGTGCCCACAGATTGCAATGGCTCTCAAAGAAAGAAAAATGACACAAGAAGAATATGAAGAGCACTGTAGAAAGCAGAATGAAGAGGGAGCTACTGATGACCAAGATAAGGATAATGATGCTGAATTTGTAATTGTGGATAACATGGAAGGTACTCAACAAGATGGGGATGAGAGTAGAACTTCTAAAAGAGCTAGAAACCAACCTATTAAACCCCCTAGAAATGGACCTTCTCTTAACCACCCTACCCTTGCTGACCATGATGGTATCAGTACTGGTACTGATCATACTGGTAATAATAATACACAAGTTGTATTTATGGATGATTCTGATATGGATGTTCAGAGAGAACCTGTTGCTGATTCAGAGATGGATACCATACAAAATCAAGGGAGTACTGCATTCAGTGTAAGAAAATATCCTTATCTTTTATTTTCTTCAAATTTTATTAACTATAGATACCTAGCTTCTTTTGAAAGTCTACAGTTGTTTCACATCTTGTTTTGCCCTAAATATCCTGTTGATTTCCTTAACATGAGGTTACTAGCTTGGAACTGTCAAGGATTCTCTAGTAAAAAAATTAGAGACCATCTTAAGGACTTAATTAGTAGATATGATCCTGACATTATATTTATCTCAGAAACCAAACTAGGGGTAGATAAAATGAATAAACTGATTAAACCATTTAAGTTCCCAAATAATAAGCTTATTTCTTCCCTGGGTTTAGCTGGTGGACTAATCCTTCTATGAAAAGATGGTTTCCAGTTCAAATTGTGAATGCAAGTTCTTGGATCATAAACTGTAAAGTTCATGATGATCCTTCTAAGCCTGAATGGATTCTTTACTGCATGTATGGATCCTCGTATCCTCATAACAAAGAAAAGCAATGGTCCTATATTAGGGATATAAGTCAGAACATAACTCAACCTTGGGTTATCATTGGTGATCTGAATTTGGTTTTCAACAATGAAAGTAGAGCTTACTTCCATAATACTTCCTCTTCCTCAAATCAAATTATTTCTTCTTCAAGGGATTCTTCTTACATTCAAATGATTAGTGATGTTGGGAAAGAAGATTTGGGTTATTCTGGTAGATCATTTACTTGGTCTAGTAATATACATGGAACTGGTGTTAGAAGATCAAGATTAGACAGGGATTTATGTAATGCTGAATGGATGCTTCATATACCTGACTCTAAAGTTCTTCATCTTCATCAAATTGGTTCAGATCATTATCCAATAATGTTGGATACTGCCTCTTCTAAATGTGATAAGAAGAAAAATTGGAAGTATTTTCAGTGTTATGAAAGGGATGAGTCATTAAAAGCTGAAGTTGCTGCTTCCTGGGGAAATCAAATACAAGGATCTTATGCTTACCAAGTCTCAAGAAAACTATACACAGCCAGAAATTATATATCAAAATGGAATAGGTGTAAGTTTGGTGACATTCAAAGTAACATAAATCTTCTTCATCAGCAAGTGGAATTTGTTCAACAAAATTCTCAGCCTCAGGATAACAGTACTTTGGAAATTCTAAAGTTGGAGCAAGAAATTGAGCACTGGCACCAAATACAAAGTGAATTCTGGGGGCAAAAGTCTAGAGATCAGTATTACTTAGAAATGGACAGAAACACTAAGTATCATCATACAAATGCAAACAGAAGGAGAGTAAGGAATAACATTGAAGCCTTGAAATACAGTCATGGAAATTGGTGTTCAAGTAGAGAAGATCTAGAAAACTTACTCATACAGTATTACAGTGCACTGCATACAACTCCTTCTCCTGCACAAAGATGGAGTTTTGTTTCAAAATATTTCTCAAGTAATTACAACAGCTGATAATGATGATCTAATCAAAGTACCTGAAGATGCTGAAATATGGAAAGCCCTCAAAGCAATGAAACCATGGAAAGCTCCAGGAACAGATGGTTTCCCACCTGGTTTTTTTAATTCCCATTGGGATATTGTGGGTTTAGATGTCATTCAAATGGTAAAACATTTCTTCCAGTCTGGATTTATGCTCAAGGAATTAAACAATACAAATATCTCTCTCATTCCAAAGACTAAAAACAAGAAATTTCCTTCTGATCTGAGGCTAATAGCTCTCTGCAATACTTATTATAAGATTATCTCAAAAATCCTCTCCACAAGATTGAAGAAAGTGATGAATAAGATCATTTCTCCATTACAAGCTGCATATGTGCCTGGCAGACATATTTCGGACAATATACAGCTAGCTCAAGAGATAATCCATACGATGAAGAACAAAAAAGAAAGTAAGAATTTTCCTTCTTTAAAGATAGATATGTCAAAATCTTTTGATAGGATTGAATGGTCCTTTCTTATGGATGTCATGGAAAAAATGGGCTTTTGTGGAGAATGGTGTCAGCTCATTATGCAGTGCATTAGTACCACTAAGATATCCATAATTCTAAATGGTGCTCCTTGTGCTGCTTATAAACCATCAAGAGGCATTAAGCAAGGAGATCCCTTGTCTCCATATCTCTTCATTATATCTATGGAGGATTTCTCTAGGCAATTGCTTATGGTTGAACAGAACAACAGGATTGAAGGCATCAAAATTGCACCAACTTCTCCTTCTATTTCACATCTGTTTTTTTGCAGATGATTGTCTTCTATTTACAAGTGCTGACCTTCATAATGTCAACAATTTGCTCCAGATTTATTGATGAATTTGGAGTTGCTTCGGGAAAAATGGTAAACTTCACAAAGTCTAGTGTTTTCTATAGTGCTAATGTTCCACCAAGATTTTGTAGAATTTTAACTAGGAGACTGAAGGTACCCTACATGAATCCTAAAGAGAAGTATCTTGGTATGCCTTTGTTGATTGGAAAAAGAAAGAAAACATGCTTCACAAATCTGCTTGATAAGGTGAAGAATAAACTATCAGTTATAGATGTAAAACCATGGCACAGTGCAGTAAGTCTTTAATGATTAACATTGTCACTAATACCATTCCTTCATACACTATGAGATGCTTTCAAATACCTAAGGATATCATAAATGAGTATAGTGTTGTTCAGAGGGACTTCTGGTGGGGTTTTGAAGACAAAAGGGGTACTTATATTACTTCATGGAAGGACTTGAACCTGCATAAGGATGTTGGAGGACAAGGTTTCAAGGATTTGAATATCTTGAATAAAGATCTTCTCATAAAAGCTTCTTGGAGAATATGTACAAATTCAGATGAAGTGTGGGTTAAGTGTATGGCAGCAAAATGCTTCCCTTGTACTAGTATGCTACATGCTACAATAAAGAAAGACTGTGCTTGGTCTTGCAAAGGTTTACAAATAAATATGGATTTCATTAAACAACACAGCTGCTGGAGTGTTGGTGATGGTTCTCATATAAAAATTTGGTTGGATGTGTGGATTATAGGTATGGATATACCACCAACTCCAAGAAATGAAGCTGAATATAGTGAAAATTATATCTGGGTCAGTGCTCTTTTTCTTTCAGATACCAGGAATGGAATGTGGATCTGGTAAATCACCTCTTTGATCAACACACTGCAGATTTGATTCTAAAAATGAGAGTATCAACTTATACAACTGATAAGTTGATATGGAAACTAAACAAGAATGGAAATTTTACTCTCAAATCTGCTTATAAAAATTTTTTTGAAGACATCCTAGGTTCAAGGCAGTTCTCTCTCTTCATAAGGAACTAATATTAAATGGAAGGAATTCTGGAGAATCAATACTTGGCCAAGAGTTAAACATTTTTTTTGGAAATGTTTAATAGATATTTTGCCAACCAGAGATTACAAAGACAATGTGGTTACATAAATAAGACTTGTGCACTGTGTAATAAACATGAAGAAAGTACAATGCATATTTTATTTCAGTGTGCATTTTCAAGGGCAGTTTGGATGGAAATTTCAGGAGGAAGTCAAGATCTAACAGGAAGATTTAATACCATTGCTGAAGTGATGGAAGATTGGATTACATTTTCATCTCAACAACAAAGTCAAAAAAAATTGGCTCAATCTGGGCATGGTGGTTGCATGGAACATATGGAATGAAAGATGTGAGGTTATATTTCAAAATAAGAAGGCTAAACCCAAAGGCACAACTAGGAATTCTCTTAACTTTGCGTATTACTTATCTTCACTATCTGACAAAGCAAACAGTTGCAGTCATACCACTTCAGTTCCCTCACCTTCAACTGCAATATGGAAACCCTATGATAGTCCATATCTTACAGTTAATTGTGATGCCTCTTATGATGAAAATACTGGACTAACAGGTATTGGTGTGATTTTACGTGATTTTGCAGGAAACTGGAAAGGATGTCGCGCAAAACACTATGGGAGTAGTAGATTTGGAAAGAGCAGAATGCTTAGCTGTCCATGAAGTTGTGGCTTGGTGCATGGAATTACAAATCTCACACGCAATGTTTGAGACAAATTTGAAGAATATTGAAAGCTTCATCAACAATGCATCACCTGTTATAGCTTGGGAAATCGAAAGCATTCTGCAGGATGTTATTCATATTATGAAGTTGTTTCCAAATTGGAAGTGTCGTTTTATTCCTAGGAAGTGCAATAAACCTACAGATGAACTGGCAAAGTTCAGCAGGAAGTCTAGTGTAACTCAGGTCTGGCTCGATAATCCCCCTGAAGTAGTTGAACGTTTGCTTGTGTCAGACAATATTTCATTCCTTAATTAATAATAATTCACTGTTTTGCATCAAAAAAAAAACATTATACTAGTAGGTCTAAACCATGATTTCATTTCATCAGAAAAGATTATGCTCACCTCAAATTAGTAATCACTACCATACTCCCTGTGTGTAAATGTGGTTTGAAGAATATACGATCAAAAATCTAGTAAAAAAGGAGAAAAACAAGTAGGAGTATATAATTTGTATTCGGGTCCTTACACAGAAGTTTGGTTTCGACTATTGGATTTACTTCCTAACCACAACATTTGGTTGTGCTTAATCCCAAACATAAACTGCCACAACTTTTTATTTGAAGAATGAAATCTTAATTCAAGGTTTCTAGAGCCAGAAGAATAGTAAGTCTTACACGACAGTATAAGTCCTACATGATATTCTTGTGACCTTATTCACGTCCGTTTCTAGGAGATGGATCATTCCACAAATATTACCTATAATATGTCAAGTCGAATCTATGCACCTTCGTATCTTCATGGATTCGCATGATTTTATCCTTGCTAATCTCCTATGGATACTATGACAGTAGGTTTAAACCTGATTTATTTATTCAAAAAAGATTGTGGGCACCTCGAATTGGTTGTCACTTATCGTCCCTGTTTGTAGTTGTGGATTGAAGAATATATATGAATAAAAAGAAAGAAGAGAAAAGAAAATTGATACGAAAAAGCATAATAATACTACTAGAAAGCACTTAAACAAAAAATAAACTACCACATGTTCATTTCAAATCATAATGTACCACATGGTGAGAGAATAATGCTACAAGAAATAATTAAGTATGCTTTTATTCTATGGAACGAATGGTTGAAATCAATTCATACAGGAAATTGAGCGTCTAGGACCTTCTGAAATTCAATACCCTACCAATTTTCTTAAATGTCAACAAATGTAAAGTTTAATTGGGCTGGCGAAAAACGTAGTCGAATTTGGAATGACATTCGGGTTATATTAGAACCCATAATTAGGGATACTCATATAAATTGGAGTATACTCTTGGTTATATGGTACTGGATTCTTGCTAAGGGGGTATTTGTTTGAGGGATAAAATGTCAATCCTATCCTTTATCATAATAAAAACTAAAAATAAACTTAAATCTTTTGAGTAGGTATCCCCAATCCTTTTATAAGTTCTCTTTATATTCGTAACCGATTGCCACTTCTTTGATGATTCCAAATTTTTCTTCATCAATTAATCAACAATTCCAACAAAAAAAATAGTCACTTTAGCCATTAATTTCATAGTATTATGATTCAATTTTGCAGGTATTAAATCAAAAATTAGGTTAGAAATTCAAAGTTACAACATTACTTTCGGCATTGGTAGTTGTTTGTACACAATACCGATTCTAACTGTCGGTATTAGTTTGTGGATGAATGCCATACCGACTGTTTCAATCGACTGAAAATGCTTCATCATTCCATTTTACAGTTTTAGTGGATTCAAATTCTCATAGTGTTGCTTAACGCTGTTGTTGACCATACCCTTTGTGACAACTAGGGAAAAAGACGAATCCTCAAACTTTCCCTTAATTTCCCACCACGTACGTTAAGATCTCTTTATTCTTTTGCTCACTAGGATCATGTAGCTATGTAAGATCATGGATGTTTTTGTATGAACCCAATTACCACAGTCGGTGTTACCTCCATCTTGATGACAATACCGACTGTTTTGTGACCTTTAAATCAAAAAATCGAATCTAAATTTTGCTCTCATGAATGTTTACGAGCTGTAATTGGATATCCACTTGCAAGGTTTACTTATGTTTGCATGGGTTTTGAGAATAACGAAAATAATGGCGAATGATGAAGTCCCACCACGCAAGGCACCCATTTGAGCAAACAAAGAAGCAGCATCACCATAGCTAGTGAAAATTCGTTTGTTTGGACCTGTTAGTTTCATATTCGGGGATACTCAAGGATAATTTAGCCACTATTAAATTTATTTGGACAAGGGATTCTTGATATTACTTCACAATGTTTATTTTTTATTTTTTGGAGTATCCCCAATTTGTTGGAGTATCCTCAATTGTGCCTTCTTATATTATGGTGGTGCATATGGAAAAAGCTAAATGCAAATCTTTAAAAACAAAGAGAAAAATTTGGTAAGCCTCATTAAAAATGTTAAACTACAATTTTTTTTTTTTTTTTTTGTCCGCATCAAACACAAAGATGTCAGTCCTAAAAGCAAATATGGTGATGAGCATTATGTGACTCTTTATTTTGGCCTTGTGAACTGGTTTTGTTGTCTTGGGTTGTCGAATTCCCTTCGCTTCGCTTCCCCATTATTTTTTTTATTTCTTTTCGTTTATGCCTGTATTCGTTGGGTTGAGGTACCCCTTTTAAGCACCTCTCGCTTCGGTGAATTCTTTTTCTATGATCGATCCAAATTTTCTCTTCCTCCGTTCGGATTTAGTTCATAAAATTGTATTTTACATGGATATTAAGAAATAGATAGAGGACAATTCTCTTTCCACAAATATCCTTAGTTATAATTAATTATAATTAGTGGTTCTTGTAGGAACAAACACAAGTTTCTAAATTAGGGATTGATTACTATGTACGGACATATAGGGAAAAATAAGACGAAAATATCAATTTTATCAACTAAACCTGGACGAGATAAAAATGATTATTCAACTAAATCAGGACGTAGGGAGTATATCTTGTTGTTTTTAGTAATCTTGAATTTTGGATTATTAATCATTATATTATATCACAATCTTTAGAGCACCTTCAATGGTGGGTCTATAAAATCCTATGTGACGGCTTTTGTAAGATTTTCATTTTTGATTATGTGAAGATTTTCATATGCGGGCTAGACAAGAAAATCATCTCTGATACTTTATGTATTCGCTGGGGTGTTAATTTTTAAAAATTCACAGGTGAAAAAATATTTAAAATAGGAGTGTATTTTTTTATTTAATTCAAATTCATATTTATTATAAATAAAAGTAGTGGCTGATAAAATTATCGAGCGATGATAACGGTAATCTGAGTTCGAAACTTGTCAGTTACTGAAAAGTGACGTTAAATTTGTTAAATGTTTGAACAAAGTCAAGTTAAGACTTTTTTAACAAAAAAAATGAAGTCCATATAGCAATTGCTAAATTTAAGGGCCCCTCTATTTGATTGAAGATAGAATCAAGGGTCTTAAAACTTATTTGGCAACTAAAATTAAGATTTTCTCCAACTACTCAGGATTTTCCCAAATTAGATTACATTTAAAACTGTCAGATTATTCTTAGTGTTTAGGAAGATTTTTTAAAGTTTTGTCTAAGAATTTGAAGGTTTGTATTTATAACCATGTACAAAGGGCGAGTTTTAACTAACAAAAAAATATATGAAGAAATGCTTTTAAATGTTTATTTCCTCGAAGATCTTCTTTGATCTTATTAAACATTTATACATTCGGCATCAAGAGCCACAAGATCTTGCGGAAATGACAATAATGAAACGTACACTTCTACCACAACATGTTCCTGTTTTCTAAGCTTATAACTTCAACTTTTCATCTATAAGATAAAGAATTATTTTTATTTCTCATGATTTTCCGGAATAAGTAGAAGATGGTTACGATGAAGTCAATCTAGATGAAAGGCTCACTGCATCTTAAAATATGAGAGAAAAAGTAAAGAACATTATTTATACTTTGTCATTCAAACAAGAAGGTTTGGATCACTCAAGTTTTCAAACATTTCTAACTTCAAAGTAGCAAAAGAAGCATGGACTTTGTTTCTAGGAGAATATGAAGATACTAACAAGGTGATTAATGTGTAACTATGAACTCTTCATCGTGAGCTTGAAACATTCTCCATGGACAAGAAATCAACGCACAAATTTTTTGACAAATTTACGAAAATGTAAATGCAATCAGGTTATATGGTGAAGTACCCCTGATTAAAAGATTGTGAAAATGGTTTTACGTTCTCTTCCCTTTATATTAGAGCATACTGGTATTGAAGAACCCGTAGGTTTGTCAACTTATTCTTTAAATGAACTAATTGAGTTTCTTGAAGCACATGAGCAAAGGAAAAGCAGGTTAATGAAATCAAAAGCATATGAAGAGAAAGCTCTTTTGGCCAGAGAAAAAAAAGGTAAACATCATTCTTCTCAATCATATCCAATATGCAAAAGCACAAAACCATTCCATTGATGCTTGTTACTTTAAATACAAAAATCCATTGTAATGATACTACTGTAAGAAGTATGGTCATATTGAAAAATATTGTCGTGACAATCCAAAAACGGAGAACACAATGTTGGAACATCTGATGAAGAAGAAAACATAATCATATTTTAATCACAAAATTATGACGATCATGATGTTGATCAAGATGATTATGTGATGTTGATGGTGATGATGATGATATGAATATGATAATTGTATGACTAAGATCTTTAATGTGATAACGATGTTATAGTAAAATGATGTTTAGATTGTGGAAGGGTGTTGAAATTAATTTAAATAAGATTATCGGATATTCAGTTTTCTCGAACTTCGAATATTTTTAGAGTATCGGATATTCAGTTTTCTCGAAGTTCGAATATTTTAGGTTATAGAAATAGTGTACTATTCTTGAATAAGTACTTATTATTCTAATCTTTAGAAAGCTACATAGACTATGTTTAAAATTATTAGATTTTTACTAGATAATTCAGGAAGATTTGTTAGATTCAAATTTTTTTTGATCGATCAGCAGCAGAAATTGAACTCCTAACCTATAACTTGGGAGTTCCACCCATGGCCAGCTGGACTAATAATTTTTTAGGTTCAATTAGAATTGTGGTTAGCACTTTTGACATGTGTTTATACGCCAAATCGGCTTTAACTAATAAAAAAAACAATGTCGATTTATGCTTAGGTTTTTATTTTTCTCAAAAAGTTTTTTGCTCTCGTTTGATATATCCATTTTTTAAATCTTATTGTTTAGTACAATGGAGTTCACTACGTCTTTCGTTCTCCTTGTGGGTAAAAAAACGAGAAGTCGATTTTCACTGGTGGAGATATTAGTGGAATTTTCACAACTCCCTTATAGAATTTGGAGTTTGAGGCTCACTGAGGAATATTGAGATATGATAAATTGGGATTTAGGATGAATGTGCTTGGGGTGAGGGTGGGCCAGCCCAGATGGGTTGGTCTATACCTATGCAACATAAAAATAAAAATAAAAACAAAAAAATCTTATTTAATACTTTTGTTTATATTTTCTACGAGTATGTATGGTCTTTGAAAAATATACGCATCGAGGAAAAAATTAATCAGGCTTAAACATTTGTAGCATCTAGCTAACAATCAAGTCCATCTTACGTGAAGATCTTATTAACACTTTTTTCTTGTCGGTTGTGTAAAAGTCTTAAATAACAAATCTTAATTTAGTACCGAGACAAATATGATGGTGTGGGCTTATATCCAGGTTATGGAGAAGGTATAAGCTAGATATTTGTATTATACAAATTACCACATTTTAGGTCTGGTTGATATCTGAGCCGCCATCTGGATGCTATTCAATCTGCCAGTCACTTCAAGTCAACATGCAGTCAACTATTAAGTCAAAGTTAACGATCGCTTGTAAAAGTCAACACACATCGTCCCAAATCAAGACCCATGTTAGTTGGCCCGTTTCATCGACACATTGCAAGACCCAAAGAAGAAATGTCTGGAAGTTTCTGGACAGCTTGCTGACCAAGTCACCAAAGAGGAAAGGTCTGGAACATTCCGGTTATCTTGTTGGCCAAGTTATCACATACGACATTTATTTCAGAATTGGGGTTTATCGTAGATTCAAAACTATACAAATAGCGAGATCCTACACCCTAAAAGAACATGCAATGATAACTTTATAAAACGTCATATATAGGTCTCATCTCCGATCCGACCATGCAAAGCCCCGTTGTATCATGAAATCAATAAAAAAATTATTTCTATGGAAACTCGTCCGGTGGGTAGTCATAACTTGCCGAACCATATTAAATCTCTAATCTTTTTTATTTATTTTTTAATATTGATCTGGTTTTATTCGTATTTTACATTATCATCATCATATTGAGGTTGTTTGAGGTGAAGATATATTTCTGCCAGACTTTTTCTTTCATTCCCACTTAAGGGCAAAACCCAAGACATGTGGACAATTTTACATTTTTCTTTTTTAATTTCTTGTCATTTTTAGAACAACTTAGCTAGAAGGAGCATAATCAAACTACTGCAACAAAACCAAAACTGTTAACTGCTAACTCAGTAAAGCTAGCAACTAATTTAGAATTCAACAACTCTAAGACTAGATGAAAATTGCCTAATCAGATAAATCAAACTAACTCCGGATATTAAGTCTACCATTTTGTTATGCGATCTAATTTAGATATGCTTTCCGTAATGCCCCAACTATCGTTCATACGTTACTAACATGATATTTTGTAAGTAAATCTCACAGAAAAGAAACCCTCCGACGAGATTTGCTATAGGGAGGAAAAAACATCTTATGGGAGGAAAAAACAGTTCATCCAATAATCCACATCGGTTTATCCAGAAAAAGCTTCCTCCTATAAGATGTTTTCTTCCTCCTTATAGCAAATCTCCCCTCCAACGAGCCACCTCTAGTCACGTCATCATTGTGGCCAAGTCCTATCAGTACATGCCTACGACATGGAGTTTATTATTTTTTTCTTTTAAATAAAGTTGGATATTCTTATCTCTGATTGATGCATCCTACGTTAATATTAATAGTTCATGACATTAAGTAGAACCAAAATCTAGCATCATATCTGAAGAATATAATAACATCAGCTATTGCCCTAGCAACAAGGGTCTTTTATCTTAGGGAAAAAATATACCAATATGAGTACATATTTTAGCGTGTCTAATTGAAGAATGGAATTTTACCGGTGAGGCGCCAACCAGTTGAGTTTATGCACGTCTGCTTTTAGGTGATGGATAATTCGACAAATATTACCTAATACCTATAATATGTCAAGTCGAATCTATGCATCTTCATGGATTCGCATAGTTCCAAACCTGATTAATTTCATTTCTTCAAAAAAGATAACACTAGTAAATTTACGTAGACATGCGCCGCAAGTGCCCGCCTGGAATTGGTTTTTACTGATTGACAACGTTCCTGGAGTTTGTAATTGTGGATGGAAGAATAAATGAACAAAAACATAAACAAGTGAAAAGAAAATTGATCCCAAAAAGCAAAGTGATACGCATTAAACAATTTGAATTCGTCTAGTTAATTGGCTTAGATTGCATACACAAAGTTTGGCCTCAACTATTGAAATTAATTATTACTAACTCAAATATTTGGCTGTGATTAATTCCAAACCCACAAATAACCTTTATGTTCATAAGAGAATAATACAACTAGAAAAAAAATAATAATGTAGGCTTTTACTTTTATGGATGAAAGTATGGCCTAAGAAAAAGATATGGTTATAAAGGGTTCCAACCTTTAGTAGGAACTAGGAAGGTTCGCAGTTTGCCTCACTTGTGTTTAACTTCCCTAAGCAGATCCAACCAGCTGGATCAACCTCACTGCCTATCGAACCGCCATTTTCGGATGTATCTATAGAGGAGATTATGAGGAATTCAATCCATCTTAGTGAGAGTCAGATCCCCTCAGGAAGAGTGTGGTATGAAGACTCTAGATTAACTATTGAAGTTAATTCACAACCAAATAAATCCCAAACATAAACTACCACAATTTTAATGTTTAGAGAAGAATAATACTACTATAAAAAAAATAAAGTAAGTTTTCCTTTTTCTTTTTCTATCTATGAAGGAGATTAAAGAAAACATGGAATCCAACCTCGTTGTGTCTAATTTAGCTAAACTGGTCCAACCAGTTGGACTAACCTCATTGTTGATCGAACCGCCAACACAATAATAAAGGTCAATCTAGGATGTATCTACGTAGGAGATTGGAGAAAACGAGGAATTCAATCCTTCTTCCTATGACTCGGATCACCTTTCCTCTCACCCGAACCCTGGAGAAAATACTAAAATATTAGATGTTCCCCGCTGTTAACTCCTGATGCTTTCTCCTGTAACGTATCATTTCCTTACTGGTCCATGTCAATAGCCATGAATCTACCGCTGCCCAAAAAGGTTCAAGGCTTCCCAAATCTAAGGTATTAGACGGAGCCAAATCACGGGGGAACAGACTTTTAAATACCCCACAAAAGTAAGTAAATATATCGGAAACATGTAAAATGCAGCTAATCAGGTTGTGAAATAAGCTATGGAAAGAAAGGGTGGGTACTACCACCATACTATACAGTGGAACCCATGCAAAGAAAAACATATGGGGAGAAAGCATGGTCTGATTCGTCTGAAGTTCCGAACTATGAATGAAAGTATGGTTTGAAGACTCTAAATTAATTAATTAATGAAGTTAATTCCTAACCAGATATTTGGTTGTGATTAATCCCAAAAATAAACTACCAAAAAGTTAATGTTTAGAGAATAAAACTACTAGAAAAAGATTAGTAGGCTTTTTCATTTATGGATGATATCTACGAAAGTGTTGAAGAAAAAGATATGGGTAGAGAAGGAAAGATTACGGATGGCAGTAGGCACACAAATTGCAAGTCCTACTCAGACACCACTAGAAAAGAGTATAAGTGAAAGCAGGATGGATATTATTAGTTTTTTTCTGATCTGGAATTGCAAGTGTAAAGGATATTTTCTATTATGCCGTGTCAAGCATCATATACCTGCAACTGTGGACATGATTCCCCTTTGCCCCTCCCATAAATAACATACTCATGGAATTCAATCAAAAACACCTTCCACATTTGAACTCTTGCTTAGTTCCACACTCAAAATCTATAGTTGAAGACATTATTCAAAAGAGTGTTTTAGAGTGAAAAAAATGGTGAAGTTCTCTAAGCAGTTTGAAGGTCAGCTCATACCTGAATGGAAAGAAGCATTTGTGGATTACACTTTCCTTAAGAAAGATCTCAAAAAAATTCATCTTAACAACGATAATACAAATAAAAATCAAAAGAATTCTTTCTTTTCTCCTTTTAAGAAGCTCTCTTTATTTGGTCATCAACATAGAGAACATGGAGTCATACAAGTATATAACCCTCCCTAGCTTTATCTAAATTCATCTTATAACTATTTGGGACGGTTGATGGACCGTCACTAATAGCTTTTCTAGACTTTTGAGACACTTATAAACGTCCCAAGAGGCCTTCTGTTTTATACTGCAGCCTTTTGTACTGTTGAACTTATTGTGACATTTTCTTTTTCGATTTATCAAGGTTCATAAGAGGCTGGCTTCTTCTGCGAGTAAGGGAGACCTATACGAAACCGAACTGCTTGAACAATTTTCGGATACTGATGCAGCTAAGGAGTTTTTCTCACGCTTAGATCATCAACTTAACAAAGTTAATCAGTTCTATAAAGCAAAGGAGAAAGAGTTTATGGAAAGAGGTGGTTCGTTGGAAAAACAGATGGAGATTCTTGTTGATCTTAAGCAAAAACTTAAACAGCAACGAGGACAACCCGGTTTTTCTCAGGACATTAAAGAGGATGCTTCCCTCTCCTGCTGTGGTAATAATTATTTACTTTCTGAGTCTCATAGTACATACATTGTACTTCATCAACTTATCGACGAATTTCATTCGCCTCGATTAAACGTTTTATTTTTTCATTGATGATAGATGAAGATTCTATACGGGGAACACTAGACCAAGTTGAGGTCCAAGATGCTGCAAGTGATCCGGAGAGAAAAGAAGAGCAGCTAACAGAGTCACCAGCAAAATCAGGCGAAATTGCTACACCAATGAAGATCAAAAGAGAAGACAGTAAGTCAAGCAGGTCGCTTTCAGGACGTCATGTGGTTAATTGCCAGGGAAGAAATGTACGGATTAACATTCCTCTGACAACACCTACTCGGACTCTATCAGCAATTGGTGATTTGGTATGGGAAGATTTGGTTGTACCCTCCAAGAAATGCAGCCCTGCACGAAGTAAGCAGGTACAAGTGAACAAGACCAAAGTTCACCATGCAGAGAAAATGATCAGAGGTGCTTTCGTTGAGCTTTATAAAGGCCTGGGTTACCTCAAAACTTATAGGTATTTACGACTGAACACTGAATCCTGAACCCTCAAAATTCACTGGGCACTAGCATAATATGTTAGCCAAAGATACTTATATTTTGGTAATCTGTCGTTTCAGGAACTTAAACATGCTCGCTTTTGTAAAGATACTGAAGAAATTTGACAAAGTAAGTAATGGGTATCCCTGAAATTTCCATTACTCATTGAACACTTTTTTTAAGCGTATACAGTGTGCTTAGTATGATAAAATTACTGAGATTTCTTTATTTGTTGTTTTCAGGTGACAGAAAAACAAGCTCTAACAATTTATCTTAAAGTTGTAGAGAATTCGTATTTTAATACCTCAGATAAGGTAAATGACTCATCAAAAACCGAATATTTCTTCTTGTAAGCTTTCTTTTGATCAATATATTTCTTCTTTATCTTTTTTTGGAGAATATTTTATTCATTAGAGAGTGTTGAGCTAGCACTAAAAGAAACAACACACAGCTATTTTCAAACTGGACAACACAAAACGAGTAAAGGGGAGTGTAAAATATGGAACAAAAAAACATTTCCCCTACTACATGTTTGAAGCTAGTTACTATTTAAAAACCTCCCAACCGTGCATGAAATCCACAAACTTAAAATGCTTAAAGGATTTATGAACTCTCGCCAACTGAATAAGGAAGCCTTCACTTGAATAATAACCCTTTCTACTGTTTTTCCTTGTTGCGGAAAACTCTATCGTTCCTTTCCTCCCAGATTTGCTGCCATATGGCGAAGGGCAAACAGAATTTAAGAAATTCTCTTGGTTCGGTCCTGAATTTCAACTGCCAAGACACAACGAAATCCATACATGAATCTTGCGGCCTCCATCTAATTTCCAACAAGTTTAAGAAATGATCCCACACTTTCTTTGCAAACTCACATTGAATAAAGATGTGTGGAATTGATTCGTGTTCTTGATGACACAGACAACAGTTAATGTTTGTGATTGCCATCCCTCTTCGACGTAAACGATCAATAGTTGGTAATCCATTCATTGTTGCAGCCCAAACTAGAAATGACACTTTCGTTGGGATGGCTGAATTTCAAATGTAATTTGATGGTATTTTGCGTTGTCTTGCTTGAGCTTGTCCTCGTAACTGTTGTTGTACATCAATCATTTCGTAACAAGAAGAAACTGAGAATTCTCCATTTTTACCCGGAGTCCATGACCTTGTATCTTCTTCTGTTCCTAAATTGCTAGGATCCCCAATAGTTTCAATGAGCGCAGCAAAATCACTTATATTTTCTTCTCTGAAACCCGATTTAAGCCTAAATCTCATGATGGAGTTTGCAACTCATTTTTGTTCACCATTCTGTGTATCACTTTTCCTTTCTTGCTCGACTTTCTCCAAATTTTAGGATAGAGCTCCTTCAAGGGTTGTGCTGTTTTCCAACTATCTTCCCAAAAAAGAACAACATTCTTACCACTCGATACAATTTGCTTAGTCCTACTTTTCAAAAATTTTAATTGCTTAAGAATTTTTTCCATAACCCACACCCTTGAGTCTGGTTTGTTTGTGGAGCAGTCCATGCCTCTTCATCACCTCCGCACTTCTTTATCGATAAAAACAAAAACAAAGTAAATGTCTAGTTCATGATTTCATATATTGGACTATAGGAGGTACGAAATAATCGAATCTTATAATCTTTAGTATCCCCTCCGCATCTTGTCCCCCATGTTAGTCACCATCAAATGAGACGAATCTTGAACTTAGATATCCATGTCTGCCTATACCAATTTAAGCAAGAAAATAGAAATGAGAGTCTGGTTGTGTACGCACTCTCTAACGAGTGTGTACGTGACATTTCAATCACTATCCTTGAATTTAATTTTTACTGTGTTCAATCAAATAAGAGTCTGGTTCTGTACGCATTCTCCAACGAGTGTGTACATGACATTTTAATAATTTTTTTACTGTGTTTCAACAATGACAGGTAGTTAAGTTGGCAGATGAAGTTGAAGAGCTTTTTGTAAAACATTTCACCGAAGATGATCGAAGAAAGGCTATGAAATACCTAAAACCTCGTCATCGAAAAGAATCCCATACCGTGACTTTCTTCATTGGTACGTGACCATCTTTAATTTGCCTAGTAATTCCTACTAAGTTTCTTACTTGATTTTTGCCGTGCAAACTTGGCTTTATTTCTTATTGGTTAACTTTAGATTTAATAATTGATAGGATATATCTAATTCAAAGTCATAGTCTCATCATTATAGTTTTTTCTTCTAAAGACACTCCAATCTCGTTGCTTTTAAGTGGAAATCATACGTGAAAGACATAATAATATTGTTTATAGGGAGCATATATTATAGGCCATTGCCTAAAAAAGTAGTTTCCAGTCTTAGTGGAGTATAAAGGTTGTGTTCCTTAGTTTCTCACTTTAATTAAACATACAAATCCCATTAGGCCATACACTGTACAGAAGTTACCTTTTCAATGAAGGGAGGGACAACATTTTTTTACTTAGGCATTCAGAGACAATAATAGCTGCATTGATGCATGTTTGACAACCAGAATGTAGATAATTTTCAGAAATCACAAGCAAAAATAAAAAAATTAATGTGTTTCGTACAAAAAAAAAAGATAACTTTTGTAACTTTTTCTATTTTCAATAATCAGGGCTCTTCACCGGATGCTTCATTTCACTATTTGCCGGATACATCATCATGGCACATATTGCTGGAATGTATACTCGACGTTCAGACACTGTTTACATGGAAACGGTCTATCCGGTTCTAAGGTAATAATCACGCATTACCTAAAAAGTGAAAGTACCATTTTTCTTAAAACGGAGGGAGTATCCGTTAATACCAGATGGTATTCGGTTATTTATACTTTATAATGTTGTGATTGTAACATTTGAGCAATGTTGCTTGCAGTATGTTCAGCCTGTTGTTTCTACACTTCTTTCTGTATGGGTGCAACATCTTTATGTGGAGAAAAACGCGGATAAACTACAGCTTCATCTTCGAATTAGCTGCAACCAAGGATCTTAAGTACCGAGATGTGTTTTTGATCTGTACCACATCAATGACTGCAGTTGTAGGGATTATGTTCGTTCATCTATCCCTTATAGCAAAGGGGTATTCATCAAGTGTCATTCGCGCAATTCCAGGAGTTCTTGTCCTGGTAGATATACATATACCTTGTTTTTGATAACTGTTAAGCTGACATTAAGCAAACTGCTAATTTCCCAAAATAAATTGATTTGTATGCAGCTCTTCTTACTGTTGCTAATGTGCCCATTCAACATTGTATACCGATCAAGTCGTGTTCGTTTCCTTAGAGTGATACGAAATATAGTATTGACTCCTCTTTACAAGGTATGCACAATCCTAGAACGGACTAACTTTGTGTACTAACATTTATGGTTTTTCTAAAAAACTTACTTTGCCCCGGCCCTGCGCAGGTGGTCATGCTAGATTTCTTCATGGCTGATCAACTTTGTAGTCAAGTGCCAACACTTCGGAACTTGGAGTATGTAGCCTGTTACTACATAACTGGGAGCTATCAAACTCAAGATTACGGCTTCTGCATGCGAACCAAAAATTACCAAGATCTCGCTTACGCCGTGTCATTTCTCCCTTACTATTGGAGAGCAATGCAGTGTGCTAGGAGATGGTTCGACGAGGGAGACACTGGTCATTTGATCAACTTAGGGAAATATGTCTCAGCTATGCTAGCTGCCGGTGCTAAAGTCGCGTACGAGAAAGAGAAAAGCATGGGATGGTTGGCCTTAGTTGTTGTCATGTCCAGTGCAGCAACTGTATATCAGTTGTACTGGGATTTCGTCAAGGACTGGGGTTTACTTCAGTTTGGCTCCAAAAATCCTTGGCTAAGAAATGAACTAATGCTTCGACGGAAATCCATTTACTACTTCTCCATGGTTCTGAATCTTGTTCTTAGACTGGCCTGGCTACAAACTGTTCTTCATTCAAACTTCGGAGGCCTCGACGTCAGAGTAATGAGTTTCTTTTTAGCTGCACTTGAAGTCATTCGACGTGGTCAATGGAACTTTTACAGGTAAATTTTCACTTCATTTTTCATGATAAGAATAGAATTTATACGTCCTTACCTAGTCGGAATATGAACAAAAATTATTGGGTTTTTCGCAGATTGGAGAATGAGCATCTGAATAATGCTGGGAAGTTTAGAGCTGTCAAATCTGTACCACTACCTTTCCATGAAGTGGATGATCAGGATTGATATTGACAAACAATCCTGCATTTTACTATCCGAATAGTCTGATAACCTGATCATGAGAATCGTCGTATATTAATTAGGAATCGAACAAATTTTCGCCTCCATAATTCAAGTTGACATAACCAAAAAAAGAAAAAAGTCTTCAATTTGACCATGTTATTAGTGTCGATCGTTGTTGTTGTTGATGATGCAGTTACTTACAGGTATCTTCAGGGATAGATTGATAGTGTACATGTATACCAAAAAGAAATCCTTCACTGAAGGGAAAATTAACATTAATAAAATAAAACCTTAATACACTGTTGATGGCTTCATGTTCTGCTCCCTATGTTGTGTTAGGCGCTAGGCAAGCCGCACCCTAGGCGTCCATAGAAATTTTTAAGAAAAAAAAAAACTGTACACATCTTGGAGCCTAGGCGCGCCCCTTGGGCGACTCGTGCGCCTAGGGGGCCTTTCACAACATAGTCTGCTCCTCGTATACTAGTTGTTTCCTTTTTTATTTAAGTTCATATTTCCTTATTTAACTACAACTCTAAGTCTCTAACCTATAAAAACTCACCTGTAAAGCCAAGTTTATTATCAGATGATCAATCTCCCGATTTGTAGTATTAATATCTTGTCAACCCTTTCTCCAGTCTCCTCTGTCTTCTTAAAAGCCTACAAGGTTACTGGTCGTAAGGTTACCAGTCGTAATGGCGATTTCTACACTGCTTAAAGCTGTTACTCGTCGTGCTATGGAGTTCTGTTTCTTCTTATAAACCTGTGTTTAAGGATGTTAACAGCTGCTCATGGACTAGTTCACTATTGAGCAAAACGTTCACAAGTTTGGGTAGTAGAGCAGCATACTGCTCAAAACAAGATGCCAGCTATCTAGTTGGGCAGAACCAAACCAGAAAACTTCCAGATCAATCCAACCTGCTAACAAAGGTAGTTTTTAACTATGTACGCCCGATTGACGACAAGTATCAAGAAGACAATGGCAGGCAGTTGAAGCCTATAAGAAAGGTACTTGAGATTCCCAGAGGGAATACATTCTTTGAATGCAGATACGAAGACGACGTGAGCTATTGCAACTTGGACGATTTTGCTACGGAATCAACCAGCGGACGAAGAGTATCAGAAATGTATTTTGTAGACGCTTCAATATTCAAAGAACGTATAAGAAGTATAATAGACCGTGCAGCTGATGCTCTAAATGTAGACTGCATGCCTGACCATATTAAGAAAACTGGAGACTTCCTTTCGTAATGGCACAGGATGCACACTCATAATCGATCTTGATGAATTATTTAAAGTACGTATTTGGGAAAAAATAACAAATTGCGATAAGCAAGTGCCGGAAATTATTGTGTGCGAGTTAAAGAGAAATGGATTTGACTTCACAGAAGATCCGGTGGCACTACGGAAAATTAATGAGGCAGTTGAGAGGGCAATGACGCGAATGACAAATGCGATCAAGCTTAATCTGCCAGTTCCTGCAGGTGAACCTGATATGAGTACAACTATCAGTTGGGGCAAATGTGATGGTCTACCTATATTGAAAACTACCAGTGTGGAGCCAGGTACAGTAACCGCTTATGGTGATCTTTCTTGGGTGTTCTTGTTTTCAGGGACGGGCCCAGGATTATTTGTTGGGTAGGGCTAGTTCATAGGGTAAGGCAATCACTAAGCGGCCAACGGCCGCGACAAATTTTTAGAGGGTTAGAAATAATTTTAAACGTACAAACTAATGGAGAAAATATTGCATATGAGAGAATAAGGGAACAAACGAAGACTTTCTACTGCATGTGAAGCAAAGAAAACAACAAAAACATAGACTACGACCAAAATTATAGCAAGTTGTTATGATTTTACAACTAATTCTGGACAGTTGTCGAACTACGTGTGGGCTAAACCAAAAACTTATGAGATTACTCATACATAAATTTATTTTTCTACACATTTGACCCGGGCTATAGCTCCCTTTAGCCCCTTCATGGGTCCGTCAGTGCTTGTTTTGAATACAGGAAATGGATCAGTTAGCTGGGAAGAAATAAACTACGACATGCTTACAAATGTACTAGCTTGTTATTACTGTTTCTGTTTATTAGCATTGACTTTTATAACTATGTTTTAATGGAAAAAAATGAGTACATGTTTTTTGAAAGGAAAAAAAACTACGAAGCTATTCACCTATATGAAATCTAGCATATGAGAGATCAAGTACTATACTTCTATTTGTCTTCTAATACGTTTCCACTTCCAATTAAGATGGGTGATGAACTCAAAGATAGTAACGAAAACTAGATGAAATTTCTAGTACCCATGGTAGTTTCAGCTGCAAACAGCTATTTTGATAATAACACAGTAAAGGTTACAGCCTAACTTACAGACAATCATATAAACGTTGATAGGCAGAGAGAATTCCAAACCAGTACACATTAGAACCTTTCGATTCTTCTAACAGCAGGTTCATATTTCATCTTCTTCAAATGGATCTTTCTCTGGATAGTCACCAACCTAAAACGCCAAGAAAATTCACCATCAGAGTCAGAGAACCATGAACAATAAGTCCCTTTTCAAGAGATTAATTATCAGACGTGCTTGTGTAAGACTGTAAGTATCCATGGATGCATTTACTGCCCGGTGATATTTGCATGAACACACGTGTTAAAATGCCTTATTCGTGTGGGGATTTATGTTAAATATCGCTTGTCCCTTCGTCGAGCCTTTAAGCCCTAAGCCAAGGAGTATCAATGACACTTACAGAACTGGTGTATTCACAGACCCTTTTTCCTTTATTACTGCGTAACCTACAAATAGCTATCAACTTAACATTGCTTCCCCCAAAAGAGTAAGGTCTTTGCTACCTTTGCATCTAATGAGTACGGCTACACTAGACTGCAATATATTACCTCCGTTTCTGGAAAAGAGGTACTATCACTTTTTCATAATAGCCTAAAAATAGGCCGATTTGAAAAAGTGATAGTAACTTTTTTCCGGAAACGGAGGGAGTATATAGTGTCGCGAGTAAGGTCTTTGCTATCTTTGCGTCTAATGAGTATGGCTAGCATATGCTAGACTACAATATATATATATATATATATGTAGTGTCGCAGCAGTATGTGGAGTTATGCTACTCAATTAGTATCTCAGAAAATCTTTTAACATTAATGACTAATGAGTATCTGAATATACAGACCTTTACTTTTTCAGGTCTGACCATTGCACCATGAAGTGAGGGGCACGTGAAGTACCGCTTTCCTCGCACCCTATAATAATAATCAAACACAATTTTAAATTGACAAGCTAGCAAAATTGTCATTCAAGATCAAGTGTTCAAACTCAACATTCATCATCGAGAAAAGGTTTATAAAAGAGGAAATATCTTGCTCCCTAAAACAAGAAAAACAAACTAGAAGCCTAATCTTGTCGTTGTTATTGCACCGTTCATGAATTCTGCAAAGATGCCACAACCTAATGCACCTTTAGGGGTAGTCGAAGAACATATAAAGAAGTCCGGGCCATAGTATTCAGGATGAAAGGCTGACTAACCCAGTGAATGCTAGTTTCTCAGAGTAAAGATTGCTTGACAACCTTCTATACAGACACCAGAATATGCGTTTAAACTTTAAATGATATAAATAAGTTATCAATGAATATATAATATTTGAAACATACACCAAACTTGACTATCATGGTACACTCCAGCCATTACATCAATAGCTATGTGTTATCTAAATTATAATGTGATACCCAAATTTTCCCCCGAAGGCCAATGGAATACCCATATACGATATAGCAACTGCACGATATAGAACTTAAAAAGAACAAGTAATTATTGAAAATAAAAATAAAAACATGGAGTTCAGAATCTTGCATACATTCCATCATGTTTTCCCAGCGGCTCATCATATTGAACTCCAATCCAGAAACCAGGTGCAATATTTTCAGCTCTACCTACAAATTTAACAACCCCTCTTTTTTCTCCTGGTTCAACTTCACACCTATCTCCAACCTGTATGAAGAAAATAGTTGTTTTAGCAACGGCAGAACAGAAAAACGAGTACCGGTACTTCAAATATCAAGACCTTAGACGGCTGAATATCTATAAAGAATCAAAGGTGCCAAAGCTCCAGAACTTATTTTTCACCTGATGTATAATCATTTATTTTAGTATTGTTAAAATCCATTTGACTGACAAAGCTTAAAGTTGCAGCAAGGCCAGTTTGTCTAATTTCCAATATTACGATACTTATACTAACTGTTCAAAAAGGCTCCATGACACATTACAGCCTTCTCCAAGATATGCCACTTTTTTTTACTTACAAGAAAGAAGAGTGGTCCTTACTCGTTAGCATCCTCCACTTAAACCAACATGCAACAGAACTCTTACAGCTTTGAAAAGTGTTGGGCCATTTAATCATCATCAATATAACCAAAGTAACTTTCTGTACTGCACCAATCAGAACACAGCCACATACAGGAGAAAACTTAAATTAACTATTCCGGCATACAGTTAAATAACAATATAAATCTTTTGGTGATTCCTCTCTGCTATGTCCAAGACAATGTTTTTTCTTCCCCCATGAACTTCCAAATTACAAATTTCTCTCTCATTAGACCAACACATTCAAACTAGTGTTTAAGGCTTCCAGTCCCACTATTGTCCACTATTACACAACAGTATACATGCAAATATATAACAGTGCGAGTCTTTTTGTGCTTCCTCTCCCTGTGCCCAAGGCCCTAGATTTTCCGTTCCAATGAAACTTCCAGAGCTACCAACTTCTCTCTCACTAGACCAGCAATTTCAGAACTTTGTCGTTAAAGGCCCCTAATCAAACTACTGTCTGACGTTACCATCTGAAAATTGTTATAGCAACTAAATATAGCTTAAAAATATATCTAAAGCATGTCAGACATGATACCTTAATGGTGAATACCAAAAATGCCGCGCTATAATTGGCTTTAGCTATGGATTTTGGGCAAACACCACACCGGTAAACATTAGGGATTGAAAGTTGATCTATTGAAGTTTTTGATAAAAAAAAAAATTATCTATCAAGCTCAGTTTTGCCAGAAAAAAAACACCACACAGGCTAAGCTATACCCATGTTGCCAGGCTCACTGCTCACCTAATAAGTGAGCCTAGCTATATGCCAAATATGGCCCCTTCCATTGTGGGGTAAATATAAAAGCCAAACCTGGCATTTTTACCCAACATTAGAGCATCCACAATGTCGTGTAGAAAAGCCAAATTTAGCATTTTTTTACTCGCAATTGAAGAAGCTATATTTTACTCCCTCTGTCCCTAAATAAATGACCTAGTTCAAGTTTGCACTATTTTTAAGGCAAGGAGGAGAGGGGAGTATTTTTGAAATAGTGCAAACTTGAACAAGGTCATCTATTTAGGGACGGAAGGAGTAGCATATAAGAACATGGGTATAGTCTAAAGCTGAGAATGGCAGAATGATTTAAATAGAAAAAAAATGCAAGGGGCTCTCTTTAAACCCCGCCCGACTACAATACAAATGCTAACCAGTGTGGTTGACGCCCAAAAGCCATAGCTAAAGCCAATTACAGCTTGGCTTTTTTGGCATCTACCACTGTGGATGCTCTTACAAGATCAATGCTGCTCGACTTATTAGGAAAAAAATACAAATTGTTAATTACTTTTAACCTTGGCATACAACATTGTCGGTCTTCCAAACATCTCTCCAAGGAAACCACATGTTACATCTCTTCTAAATCCTAAATATTTATAATAACAAAACTTAAGTTTAGATTATTCATGCTTATTTGTGTTACATCTCTTCTAAATCCTAAATATTTATAATAACAAAACTTAAGTTTAGATTATTCATGCTTATTTGGTACTGATAAGATGCTAAGCATTCCAAAAACTAACATAACTGGGGAAGCAAACTGAAACCAAGACAAGCTTTTTATACTAACCTTGATGTTTGCACAGAGATCTTCCATGTAGTTATCTGTAATCTGTATAAGAAAAACAAATAGTCGATTGATTTGAGGTACAAGTATGGAATTTCAGTAGCTCTGATTTCATATTAACTTAAGAAAATGAACCCTGAACCTAAAGAAAATGAATCCCTTCACCCTTGTTTCACAGTTTCTAATTAGCATCTGAACGCATAATTATTGTATGATTTTCAGAATGCCTTTTGTTTGTATCAAAAGATTGACCAAACTTATTTGTTTTATAACGGCTAACATTTTGTATAGTCCTACCAAGTGCTTGTGAAATGCAAGTGTACCTGAGAGAACCTACTCATTCATCCAAGTGCATATAACACACGTAGCAAGTCTAGTCCGACTAAAAGCATCAATCAAGAAATAAGAAAGCCCTACTAGCTACTTGATATGGCAAAACAAATAAAAGTAGAAGTTTTGAGAATATAACGTCTTGCTAGCTACTTAATAAGCGTTTTATCAGCAACACTCTGTTATTTTACACAGTAACAGTTATCAAGAATAAAACAGCATTTACTTGGTGTATGATAACAATAAAAGATAGCAGCTTACTTTATTTTCAACAACTGATGGGTTCTGAGAAGCGAATTTTTCCTTATATTTTCTAAAAGTACCTGAACCATCCAGATTGAACTTGTGAGCTAAAAAAGGGACTACACATGCGAGTCAAAGAGAACGACATAATCATGTAATGGCATAAAGGAAACTCAAGAAGAATTCTTGAGATAACTCAAAAATGAAAACGGAAATGAAATTGCAAATGCTACTAACCAGAGTATATTGGGCAACCCTGATACTTAATAAATGGATTATGCACAGTATATAGTATCTTTTCCATATCAGGAAACTTTCAATAAACTAACGTAATGTTGGAACATTGGGTTAAAGCACTCATGTTCAGAATCTATATGCTCCATTAGAACATAAACAATTCAGCTTACAAAGAAAAATGGGATTTAGTATTTGGTTGACTATCAAGGAGGTCACTAACACAATCTACAATATACTACCAACCTTTATTGAACCATCACTTTAGTGTGTAATAAAACTGCCCGCCACATGTAACATTGGAAAACACAAAAAACTATGCCAATTGCAAAGATAAGGGGACTTGCCACCAAGTTTATCATAGGCTTCCTCAGAAATGGAGTACTTCTCCACCAGTGAAGTATCTTCCAGCCAGCCACCAGCTGTAACCGATGAGGGATCCAGGTCTAATATATTCAATCGATACCTTACACACATTAGAATAGAGTTAATCAGACACAGACTACAAAAACCCAAGAAAATATTTTTTTTACAAGAATTTCAAAAGAAAAAGCAATTTACGCTATCTAAAAGTTTTAATTTACACTATATGTTGCATAGAGGCTCAAAAATAAATCATTCTGTTTGGTCAATTACTATTTTCTTGTATCACATATGAGAATGATGTGTTCCATCTCAGCAGTTAGTCCAGACTCTTCTTACCTGTCAGCTTTGGTATAAACACAAATGAGTGCTTCAAATTACTGTATCAAGTTTTATTCTCAAACTCCGATTCCAAGGTACAAAAATGAGGCAACTTGATATAGGTAGATAAGCCAAAACTAAATTTCATGTTTTTCACTCTTCGATTGGGTTTCATTTGGACAGAAGAATACTTGAAAGCAACCCAATGTTTACTATTCAACTTCTATATTTGAAAAAGGGAAACGAAATATTTGAGATACGAATGGAAGACCACCATGATTTAAAAAGGGAACATAAAATCAGAAGTCTAAGGAAAATAATACAGCACAAACAAATTCTAGGTTCAAAATTTGAACACAGACAACATATTATAAGTAAGAAGAAACTATAAAAACTTCAACGTCTTTAACCACAATAATGTAGCTCCACCATATTCGTTTTCACATCAAGCACAAAAATGTAGCTTTTACATTTTGCAAGTGATGAACATTGGAAGAAGAAAAGAATGTGCGATGGCGAAAAAAAGAAGTAGACACACTCACCCATCATGTGGAGAGTAAAATCCGAAGGGTTTGGAATTGTCATTTAAGTCTGAAACTTTAGCACCTGTATCATCAAAAAGCTCAAGGGACATCGAATCAACAGAAGTACCAGATTTTTTCCAGAGCTTCTCTTTCACAGATTCCACAGTCATCTGAGAGCAATGAGAGTTTCACGTTAGCAACATTTATCAGAAAAGAATAGATGAAAATTCAACTGATGATTGCGTACTGAAGCTTTCTATGTGATTATTCACAGGCAACTACCTTAACTCATGCATCTTCCTATATCAAATACAGATATTCCAGAAGGACTACGGTACCAAAAAGAAATGAAAAAGATTTATTAACAAACTAAGAACCTGGATGTGTTCTATTAACAGTATAACAAAAATCTCCAACAATTCATTGTGGTTGATCTATCCTGCTTCATTGAGGTTAATCTTAGATCCAGTTCACAAATTTCAAAACATTCCAATGCGCAAATTAGCCCAAATGATATGGTGAACCAACTGTTAATCATAGGCGGAAATTCATACTGAATTTATGTGTGGATATTCATTTGACAATGGTGGTTGGTAGCACGGTTTACCTTATGGTGGCTCGACCTGGATTAATAAAATTACAATTCAAATAGAAGTATCACAACATAAGTGAATTAAACGAGATATATTCTAATCCTTGTGGAAATTGATAAAAATGGAATGATAAAATTAAATACCTGAAGAGAGAAGCGAACATCTGCAGAGAAGCTTTTAAGATTGGAGTGACTTACGCGGAGAAGAACCGAATCATCACTTGGAATTTGTAATAGATTCGCCATTACTAAAAAAAAAACAACAAGAACCGGTAATTAGTAAAACCCACCAATCCCACTAAGATGTGCACAAGAAGAAAACTAACATAGTAATTTGAGGAATGTAAAATTACTAATTCAAAAACCAGTGAGCTAGTAAATCATTCATAATGCTTCAATTTTTATCAGTAAATAATCAAAATCTCATCTGCAGACAAGTATCTAGGGTTTATAAATTTGGTTCATCTTAACTTGTTGTTGGCAGAGATTTGAATCATGGGTCCAGAACATTTGAATCAATTAGTGTCAAGAATATACTCATTTACATTGTATTTCCAGTTCGGTGTGGATTATCATGATCTGATTATAATTTTGTGTTGAATTTGGTAGTTTCAAAGTAACCCTAGTTTACTTCTAAACATGTTATTGAGAAGTTTTGTTCATTCTGTGTTGCCATTAGGTTGGAAACACCATGTCTTCTTTGCATTTGTCAGTATCCTGTAGCAAGTACACTCACCTCGTCTATGAAATTTAAGAGATAAAATACTAAATTCAATTAACTGATTGAAGCATGAGAGAACTAACCTGAAATATGACCAAGAAAAAAAAATGATCTACAAATTTGCTTTTTGAGACCAACAACACTAGAAGATGATGATTCCCTCGACCAAATCCACCTTCTTAATCAATTTATCATCCGAATATGCTTCTCATCTGATCCAATAATAATCTCACTGATTGGAGTAATTTATGTTGTGTTTATGAAGTTCTTCTTCAGAGAGAGTGGAAATTTAAGAAGAAGAAATGTTTGTTTCTACTAAAGTCTGAACTGTGAAGCCCTAGATTTGATTTTACCGAGGGTTTTTACAAGGGCACCCACCGGTGCTTCGTAGCAGGCTTTACTATGACTGGGCTTGTTTCTGTGCTCCGAAAGCGTCTATCGTGTGTCTTTAGACCGTGGGAATTGGTGCTAATGATTTTGCCTTGGAAAGCCGGGTTTTTTCCAAACTCAATGGGGCATTTGTCGGCACTAATTGATTAATCAAAAAATTGGTTAAAAAGATCAATATCAACATTTTCTGGGTGAAAACGACATTTAGATTTTGATACTGTTTAAATGGACAAAAATGTTAAAATAGTCAGGATGTAAACAGTTTCATCCTACCCATTTTCAAATACTTTTTCTTATTTTTAATTTACATCAGGATGCATCCAGTTTCATCCTTACTATTTTTTAAGTTTAAGTCAGGATGAATTCAGTTTCATCCTTGCTATTTTTTTAGTGTCCATTTAACCCATACTAATTTTTACTCGTCCATTTGAACCAAGTTTTAAAAATATTTGGATAAATGACCCATTTTCCGTTGATTAATATGGTTCAAAGATTCTTCACTACCAAGAAATCACAAAGAGTGAATAAAATAAATTTTACTCTTGTTCCAAAAGCCAAGCTTCCTCAAACACCTGGTAATTTCAGGCGTATTGCTTTGTGTAACACTACATATAAGCTTATTAAAAAAAATCTACCTACTAGAATGAAGAACTACATCAACAAAATAGTATCTCCCATGCAATCTGCTTATGTTTCAGGAAGACAGATTTCAGACTATATAACTCTTGCACAAGAGATCATTCATTATATGAAGAGAAAAAGAGGAAAGAATCGGTACATGGCATTGACAGAGTAGAATGGTGTGCCCTAGTCCATGAATGTATCAGTATTTCTGAAGTTAGTATTTAACTAAATGGTTCTTCTTGTACTTCTTTTAAACCAACTAGGCGTCTTAATCAAGGTGATCCACTTTCACCTTATCTATTTCTCCTCACTGTTGAGGTATTTTTTAGATCATTGGCCAAAGATGGAGATGACAAGAAGATTAAAGGCATAAGTATTGCAAGAAGAGCACCACCAGTGTCCCATTTACTGTTTGTTGATGACTGCTTAATATTCACCAAGGCAACTATACATAATGTCAACAACTTGCTGGGTGTTATTAAGGAGTTTAGTAATATTTCAGGCCAACAGATAAATTTTCAAAAATCCTCAGTTTATTTCTCTGGTAATCTCCATGATAGGCACTGCAAAATGCTCGCCAGAAGAATGAAAGTACAAAAAGTGGCTATGGATGAAAGATACTTGGGTATTCCTCTATTCCTTAACAGGAAAAAAAAAACTTCTTCCTTTTTAGTATATTATGAACAACATGAGACACAGATTACCCAGATGCAATCAAGCTGGAAGATCTATAATGGTCAAGACTCTACTAAATGTCATGCCTCTTCATCAAATGCGCACTTTCAGGATTCCAGATAAAAGTATCAAAGAGATGGATAAAAAAATCCAAAGACAGCTTTAGTGGGAAAAAGAAGAAAATAGTAGAGGAGTCTACCATAGTGCTTGGGCATTTGTTTTAATTAGAATATTGGGCGGTATTCGTCTTTTTCTTTTAAGTTTTTTTAATGATGCACTACTAGCTAAACAAGCCTGGAGATTATGTACAACCTCTTCACAACTCATGGCACATGCACCCATAGCAAGATATTTCCCTACCTCCACCCTTCTCCATGCTCTAGTAAAGAAGAATGCAACATGGGCCTGGAAAAGCTTATAGGTCGGTTGATTTCATTAAAAGATTCAGCTTTTGAAAGCTAGGAGATTGGAAAAGAATCAGTGTGTGGAAGGATAATTGGATTTTAGGGTTACAAGGTCCACCATTACCAATGAATACTAGTGCAGAAGGTTATTCAGACAATATGTTTTTCTCTGATTTAATAAATTAAGAAGAGAAATCCTGGAAATCTGATCTTGTGAATCTTCTCTTTACACCTGAAGATACCGCTAAAGTCTTGAATATCAGAATACCAAGAATGGAAAACGACACCCTTGTCTGGACATTGACACATAATGGGATGCTTTCAGTCTAGTCGGCGTTTAACAAGAAAATGGAGTTGAAGAATGGGATTCACACTAACAATCCTGATGAAGTCAGGATATGGAAGTCATTGTGGAATCTAAAGTTACCAGAGAAGATCAAATTATTCCTTTGAATGTATGACTAACTCTGTTCCTTATAATGGAAGAATTATGAGACATATTATAGGGGTTCGATCTGATTGTTCTATGTGTGATCACAATCCATAAACTTCAGAACATATACTAATGCACTGCAACTTTGCAAGAGCAGTATATACTTTTGTTCCTGGTATTCTACGATCTTTCTAGAACATTAATAATCTCAAGGAATGGGTACGAAGCTGGTTTGCAGTTCGAATTAATAATGAATCAATTGAAGATGATTAGATCATCCACATGGCATGTGCGGCTTGGGAAGTCTGGAAAGAGAGGTGTAACTATGTGTTTGAACATCACAAGGCTAATCCAGTGAACATCATCAGAAGGATACAAAGTTTAATGATTTCTATCTCATAGGTTGAAAGTAATAGGGTGCAGCAAAACAGAGTGTTTATAAACAGAAACCAAAAATGGACTCTGCCTCAAAATCCACTCATTAAATTAAAATGTGATGCCTCTTTTAAGTTGAACTATGTTCATTGTGGTATAGGACTAATACTTAGAAATTTTGCAGGAGATCATACAGGCTCGAGCTGCATTGCCACACATGATGTTCAAATGCTGAGGAAGGAGAATGCTTTGTTGTGCTAGATGGAGTACAATCATCTTTGGACAATAATATAAAGCATTTATTTATTGAAGTGGACTCAAGTAATGTTGCAAATGCAATAAATGAGAATAGTTATTGCCTCCCTTGGCAAAATCATATCATTATTAAAGACGTTTTGTTTTAAAGAAATTTTGAAAGTTGAGTATGCAAACATACCATATGAGAATGCAATGGACCAGCAGATGTGCTTGCTAAGCATGATAGGAATTTTGGTGTATTTGACACTTGGTATATTAATCCTCCAGACTTCTTAGCTGAAAAGTTTTGGAGGATTCCACTGATGTAAGTGCTACAATAATCTAATAAAACATCATCCTTCATATTAATTTCTTTATTATTATGACCAAGATAAACAACATAATGTAGTCTCGGATTGTACTTTTTTCACGTTATGTAGAAGTTTTGTACTTTTTATTCATATATCTAGAAGTTTTCAATGGCACATACTAGCATTTTAGTTAGAATCATATATCGGTGCTGCACCTATTAAGATTTTGAGGCTTCTTAGGATTCTGATATCCTTAAAGTGGCGAGAGGAGACTTGGTGTGTGTCAAAAGTCAAATTGACCCTTTAATTAGTCTTATTATATAAAATCAAAACCTAAAAACCAAAAATTAATTCATGCTAACCTCTTTCTCTTCTTCTTCTCAAAACAAACAAAAAAACAAAACCTATGATCAAATTTTTGTAATTTTTTTGATCAAATTTTCATCGATTCTCAAAAATGTTTATGAAGGTTGATTCTTAAGATGACAAGATCATGTTTTGGATTGAATCCACCATTAACTAGTTATGATTTTAATGTTTAAGGTGTTGAACCACAAATTGAAGATTCGGTAAATAAATCAGTCCAAACACTAGTAAATCCTCCAAAATGTTAAGAATCGAAAACCAACCATTGATTTTACCTTTAGATTGGTTTAATATGTAAAATTGATGAATTCAGAGTTTAGGAAATCTGCTTCTGGGTTGATTATGGTTAGGAGTTCTTGTTGACCTAGCCGTAAACGGTTAGTTACGGTTGAGCCTCTAAGAATCCCCAACCGTGTGTTGGGACTTTCCTAGCCGTTAGTTGTTCTGTATTTGTAGAAAACTAGAAATTTTCCTTGTGCTTCGGCTAGGAATTCCTCATCACGTAACTGTAATGTCCCGACAGTTTATTATTTTAACGGCTAGATCTTGCAGTTTTCTAGCCATGTACTTTTTTGGCGGTTGGGTCGTAAAGCACCTTCCAGCCCCCAAAGTTATTTACGACTAGCTATTGTATAGTTTGTTGACTATAACAATCTGAGTGAAAGTTAATTGTTTCTTTGTTCTTATATAATTTTTCCATTTTTAGGAACCGGCGAAAGGAAAAAGGCAACATATTTGATAGCATTTCATTGAAACGAAAAAAGACATACTTATAATTGTTCCAAATAAAAAATACATCGCTACGGGGCGGGGCGATGCCCCGCGCACACCATGTTAAAAAAAAATTGTATTGTCACGGGGAGGGGAGAAACCCAGCGCACACTAAATCGAAAATGCATCACCACGACACACCAAGTTAAAAGAAGAAAGATGCCCGGTGCGTGGCACGGGCACAAATCTAGTATATATAAAAGTGAAAAATACTATAACCCCCCTACTATATGGGTTCAATATATAGAAGCCCCACATAATGGATCCTTCATTCTCAACTCCATACTTTAGGAAAATGCTATTACTAGACCCAAAATATCAAATTTCTTCAGATCTGGCCCATAATTAATTATTACGAATTTTAATAATGACAACACTACCCTTTTGAATATATGCAAGAAGGAAATCATGAGAGCTTTTCATTTTCAGATTTTGTTTCTCTCTCCATCCTTCTTCAACTACTTTCAGAGATCTCAAAATCTAAATTACCAGCAACTGATTCAACAACACAAACCTAAATCGAGATCGACACGTAGCTAATCAATCGTCAAACAACGAATCCAGTGAAAAAAATCAAATTCTCACTAGATCTTCAATTTTAATGGAGTTTTTGTGCCTGTAATGGAGAATAATTGAGTAAATTCGTCATCAACGAAGAACTCTGAAGATTTAATCAGCATAGGCTAAATAAAAGATAAGTTTCTTTTGCTGTATCCTTTTCATTTTATTGATGATTTAGTTATGAAAATTTTTATTAAGATTTTGTAACCTAAAACTTCGATTTCAGTTCAGTTTTATTATCTGATTTATGATTAGCATTCAGATCTACTTTCTCCTTCTATTTCTCTTCATTTTGAGTTAGAAATTTCGAAAAAAAAAATTGAAAAAGAGTTTGCAAAACTTTTAGGGTTCTTCGTCGAGAATCCGTCGATCTATTCTATCATTTAGCTGATTGAAAATCATACTCCAGATTTGTAGCCCTCATGTGTGAATCTGTGTTACCCATTTAATATTTTAGTAATAGAAGTAGTTTATTTTTTTTCTACCTGATCTGATTTGTTGATTTTATAGATTTCTTTGTGTTGGATTTGAAAATAGGAGTCAATTGATGAAGATGTTGCTTCTGTTCGGTTAATTCAAGTTAATGCAAGTTGTAAGGACGAAGGTGAATTCATTTACTGTTGTGATAATACGCATATACTTATGTTGGATGAGTAGATATGAAATGTTTTTGATCATTAATTGTTGTTGTTCAATTTGTTTGAGCATATCTGAAGCTGTAACAATTCAAAACCAGATGAAATTGTGAATAAGAATCACAAATCAAAGAACTTTGTTATGTGATTATTATGCACAACATGTGTAACTTTCGTCTACACATCCAATTTGCATGTGTAACTTGCGTCTACGCATCCAATTTGCATGTGTAACTTGCGTCTACACATCCAATTAGCTTGTGTAAATTTTCTCTACATATCCAGATAGCTTGTATAACTTTCCTATACACATCAAATTATCATTATAAAGAAATATCCTCATAATAATTATTGAAAACCACATTCTAAATCTCAATTACAGGCCTCAGATAAGGTGAATGTGCATCCATTTTATGTTACTTGTTGGCTTACACTACTGGTTTTGTGTAGGGAAAAAGAATGCACAGAGTTTTGTGTTGTTTTGTGCAGAGCAGGGGAATGCAAAGATGTATGTCTTAAAGTTCATCCTTAAACAGACTCGAGTGTTGAAGTTTTATCAACAATCTTGCTCAAACAGATAAGATGATTTTTGTTTACTTAAAGTCAATCTAAACTTATATATCTCCTAAGATGGATACCCTAACTCTTAACATAGGAGGATTTGAAGTCAGTGGTAAGTAAGCTGATTCCTGCTTTCTTATATGACATAACTTGTTTTATTTTCAGCATTTTTTATGAATATGTGTATTCTGTGTACACATATACAGTAATATGACATGTTATATGTTGTTTCATTAATGTGTATGGGTAATTTGAAACTTAGAAACTACTCTGCAAGGGTATGAATCTTGGAATTTTGATGTTGTGTTGGTAAAATTATTAAGATGAAAGATATTCTCTGGTTCATAAGAGGCGGTGGTCCTAATGGTGGTATTGTAGTTGGAGGTAGTGTGAGTGGTGGAGGATTACATAGAGGAGTCAGATTAGTTAGGTGGTAGTGGTGGAATTGCCGAGTATTGTATCTACTCTATTGAGTCTGTAACTTTGTATAACATTTAGTAACATATATGGGAGTGTAGGCGAGGATATTAGTCAAATTAAGCATCTGTAACTTTCAGTTATATTAGGAAAATTCATGTGTAACTCTTAGTTACACTAGGAAGGTGCTGATGATTTTGCTAGATTTAGTGTGAAATCTAATGAGATTGTGGTTGAAAAGGAATAAACCATAACCATCATCTATATTACTCATCTATTTGTTAAGAATTCCATATACTTTGACTGAATTGATCAATTTTGTGTATTTTACTTCTGATTTTATGTAATTTGTTGTAGCTCTGTCAATGAAATCGAATTTGTAACACTAGTATTGTTTATTGGAAATTAGTGGTCATGATGGTTGGTTGTGGAACTGAAATTGCAAGTTGATTTTTGAATTAAATTTCTGGAGCTGAAACAAGGAGGTGTGATGTTGTTGATGAAATTTGCAGAAGAAATGAGTTGAGATGCGGTGGTGACTGAGATGTAAATGCATGTTAGGATTGGATATTTATGGCTATGTTAGTGTGAATTATAGATGAAGATGGAAATTGATTTGATAATGATTAAATCTCAAGGAATTTTGTTAACTCAATAGCCTGTCAGCTTACGATGAGCTTTTAGATGATTAAATTACAATGATTTTGGCATAGGGAGAAGTGTGCTCGCCTAGTAGAAACACTTGGTGAAAATTGTTGAGCGCCACGTAACTTGATATTTTTGGTTGTTATCTTTCTATAAATACATCGGTTTTGTGGCACGTTTATTATCAATACATGACACACGTTTATAGATGTGTAACTCCTAGTTACTTTCATATGCGTAGGAGCTACTAAAGATATAGATGGATGCAAGGAGGTCCATTTAGGTGTCTACGCCAACCAGTAAAAGACTGCCTCACTTTGAGAGGGTAAGCAATCGAGTTAATTACTTTCTTTTGGTTGTGGTTCTCTCTGGATTTTTATTTGGCTCCATCATAGGATAGATTGTTTGTGGATGTGTAACTGCGAAGTACACAAGATATATGCATGTGTAACTCCTGATTACACAACATATACGCATGTGTAACTCCCGGTTACACTAGTCAGATGCATGTGTAACTGCTGGTAATACACGTGCATTTTGTATATGTACCAGCAGATTACACATGTATTTTGTATGCATATCAGCAGGTTTTGGTAATCGCAGTGTTGTTGGAGTATGCGGTTCATTTTTTTTTTTTGTTAGTGATTGAAATATTACAGAGTTAACATATTGTACATGCCAGGTACACTAGTCATATGCATGTGTGACTCCCATCTACAGACAGATGCATATGTAACTCCTAGTTACACTAGACTGGTGCATGTGTAACTTTTAATTACACATGCTAAGATGAGTTATTTAGATGCTTTTCTTTGATCTTTGTTATTCACATTTAAATTTTTCTATAATTTTGTTTATTTTTTTTGTTCATCCAACTTAATCCCACAAATGTTTATTTTGTTGCAGATACGCAAGCATTTTGGTATCTAGGTGTTTGTGGGTGAAAACCATTTCTGCTGATTTTGGTAATTTTGGGTGTGTGGATCAGAAACAAATATAAACCCTAAAAAATGTACTGCACGGGAGTACTTTTGATTCGAGAGATCAATCTGTACAATCCTGGCCTAAACCAAGAACTGGTCGTTCCAGGCTTGCTTCGGTCACAAAGCGAAGGAGAAGGGTTGGTCTTAGGGAGGGAAGCGAAGAAAGTGTTTAGACCAGAATAGTTGATTCCGGAAGTGTGGGTGTGTCGTGACTTGTATCATAAAGTTGAACTGGCTAGCTGAATGAAAAGCTATAAGATGATTTCTGGATGTTGTATTGTTCTCCTGACCAAAACTTGTTGTTTGGTGGAAAATAGGTGAGACCTATTTATACAAGTCGCAACTAAACGTACCCTGGTCTCGTAGGAAGTGGGAACGATTGAGTGGTAGAAGAAAGGAGTAATGGGTAACGCCTGGAATTTATGTTTCCATAATGAAAGATATGTTTACACCATTACTTCTTGCCATTACTAACCGCCCCGCTTTATGACACTTTCCTGTAACGGGCGTATTGCACGCCGTACGTTGTAAACCGCCAGACCAATACCCTGATGAGTATCCCCCAGTTTGTGACATGCTTTGGTGTCTAGAGTGTTTTCGTGGAAAACATGTATCACTTTGCTACGTGTGGCAATTTAAAATTAAGAGTCTTGCCGTAGGCAAATATCATGTGATGCTAGGCTCGTTTTTGGCTAGTCGCCTAAAACTTGTCACGAGCTTACCGTCTCAGTGGAGAATTTCGATGGACAAGATCGCATCTTTTGAATAAGGTTAGCCGTTGATTGTGGTTACCTTGTGTTGGCACCTGACAATGGCGCAGTGGCGTTTTGGTGTACGCTAGTGGCATTGCGGCATGGCTCGTGCATGTCAGTGGCACGGCGGTGCAAGTGGCGCTTGGCGTAGTCATGGCCGCTGGGTTTAGGCGGCTGGTCGCCTAAAAGTTGCCACAAGTCCATCAGTTTGGTGGCGAACTTGGAGAGCTGAGATTGCATCTTAGGAGGAGGGGTAGATTTCGATTATGGTTACCTTCTGCAGGCAGTGGCGCCTTTAACGAGCGCCGGCGCGTTGCGGCATGGCTTGTACATGCCATTAGCACGGTTGCGTAAGTGACATAACAACGCTTGTGGCATGGCGGCATGGCCAAATCTGGGATTTGGTGTCGTGACCAAATTAGGGTTCGGCACTGTGGCCGAAATTAGGGTATGGTACTGCGGCCGAAATTAGGCGTCGTGGCCAAATTGGGATTTGGTGTCGTGGCCAAAGTTTAGGGTTTGGCGGCATGGCTGGCACGGCTCGTACATGCCAGTGGTGGTGCAAGTGGCGTCTGGCATAACCATGACCACTAGATTTAGGCGGCTGGTCGCTTGAAAGTTGCCACAAGCCTGGTAGTTTGCTGGCGAACTTGGATGGCTGAGATTGCATCTAAGGAGGAAAGGTAGTCGTCCTTCATGGCTACCTTTAGTTGGAAGTGACGCCTTTAACTCGCGCTAGTGTCATGGCTGGCATGGGTCGTGCATGCCTTTGGCATGGTTGTGCGCGTAGCCATGGCCACTGAAATTTTGGCACATTGGTGATCAAATCTTGCTTAAATTAGGGTTTGGCTTGTCGAAGCCCTAATTAGCCTATATGGCATGTCGCATGTGGTGAGTGGCCATGTTTTGGCGTGTTTGGCATGTGTGCCTGGTATGTGCGCGTTTGGCATGTTCGGCATGCCATTTGGCATGTTGGCGCGTTTTGGGAAGCCAATTGGATTTTCGGCCATCTGGCACGGTTTCCTTCTTTTAAACACTGTGGCGAGTTTAAAGGAACCTGATTGGTTAATGTAAGAGGGCCGGTCAAGCATGGGCGTGGCTACACTTCTGTGTAAGTGTGCCGGTTTTATAGCGACCAGATTGGTCGATGGGAAGTGGGGACGACAAGTTAGGGTGTGTCCACACTTCCAGTGCGTTGTGCCGGATTTTAAAGCGATCTGATTGGTCGATGGGAAGTGGGGCCGACAAGATAGGGTGTGGACACACTTCCAGTGCGCTGTGGCGGATTTAATCGCCTAATTTGGATAAGCATAGTTTTTCGACCAACGGGGTCTAGTGTATTGCGCGGGGTGTGAAACCCTAAAATTGCAAATTAGTCGGGTTTGTGAGTTTTTTGTGAGTTATCACAATAATTGGCTGGATTTTGTATGTTGCCACAAAAATCCGTCTCTACAGAATGCAGTGTGCTTTCCGTTTGAGCATTTTTTGCAATGGCCTTAACTTTGGTAATTGGAGGTCCATGCTACTCCGCTGCGAGTGAACATAAATCCGTCATGCCATAGCGATATTAAGGGTTCTGCCGGGGAGCATAGCACATGAAAAGTACTCGGTGAGTCTTGTATTTGTAAGGTGCCGAAATTTACAGAGTGTTTGGGATGGTTGCTACACCCGCCAGTCTGGGTAAATTTCATGTAGATATATTGAACGGCTCAATAAGTATGCTAGTGGAGAGGCTGACACTCGTGGCTCCGTTTCCTTACAGAGTGATGTCACATCAGATGCAGGTTTTACAATTTTAACCCTAAGCTAAAAACCACCATCAACATTAAGTCCCCTGCTTAGCTCGGTACAGTGGAGTTGTTGCGAGGTAAGCATGAGATGGTGACAGATAAGGATAAAATCGAAACGACAAGTCATGAAGAGATTGTCAGGAAGCTTTGGCTAACCTTTGTCAGGGGGCATGAAGAATCTGTGATTTTTGCTTTGGAGGCTTTTGCATAAATTCGGCTTGGCCATGGGATGTGGGCATCAGTGCTGCGTATTTGGCTACTAGTCATCAAAGGTAGCACTGCGACTTGGTCCGCCGAACAGGCGTTGGCCGGCTACAGAAAGGTGAATAGCATTGCTGGCTACGGAAAGGTAGATGGCACCGCTTTAGACGGCTAAGATAGAGTTGTTTTGGCTAGGACGCGGACTGTTGGCGTCGGCTTGGACGTGGACCCGTTGGCGCTGGCCTGGTCGTGGCGTTGTTGGCTTGGCTTGGCGCGAGCCGTTAGCACCGGCTTGGCTTGGACGTGACGCTGACTTGGCTTGGTCATGAAGCTGTTGGCTTGGCTTGGCCGTGGCGCTGCTGGCTTGGCTTGGCTTGGTCGTGGAGCTTTTCAGGAGCGGAGAAGTTGGCGCTGAGAAGGACGCAGACTGTTTGCATCGACTATAGAGATGACTGTTGGCCGCGGCATAGAAGATGACGCTGGAAAGGACGCAGGTTGTTGGTGCATCGGCTATCGAGCAGAGAAGCTAGCGCGAAGGATGCAAGTTGTTGGTGCATTGGCTATCGAGCAGAGAAGATGGCGCTGGAAGGATGCAAGATGTTGGTGCTGGCTAGGAGCAGCGGGCGCTAGTCTGGCTGGGACGCGGAGAGGATGGCTCTGTTTAGGGTTTGGATGTGGAGTGGATATGGCGCTGGTTAGGAGCGGGCTCTTGGCGCTATCTTGGTCGTGGCCTGTTGGCGGCATAGAGCCTTGTTAGCGCGGGTCCGGTTGCCTATTTCCATGTGTAACCAAAATAGGAAACCTTCCTCCATTCAAACTCCCAAAAAATCATGCCTATAAAAGGTGTTGCCAATCTTCTTTATCCCGTATCATCAGTTTTATTCCCACGTCTTGGAGTAGCGGCAAAGCAGTAGCAACATAGCAGACGAGCATATTCCAGGTATGTAATCTAGCGTTCCTTCTTTAGCTTGTTCTAGGGTTTCCTGTTTTTTTTTGTTGAACACAAATATTCCCGTGGCGTCCTCTTGGCCGAGGGCATATTTCTCGCGGCATAAGGTTGGGTCGGATACCAGTCCCCATTCCTGCGGCTACTATTCCTCTGTCCGTGCGCCACTTTTTGGCCGTGCATGCTGCGGCTTGCGACCAAATTAGATCCTCCGCCGGTGATAAAAGTAGTCTTCATGCACTTTTTTTGGTAATAACTATTCTTCGTTTTGTTCCGTTGTAGTTACTTTGAAAGTGAAAGCAGTATAGGAAAATTTTGTTAGGATGTCACCTAAGAATGGTCCTGCCGCTATGTCGAAAAACGTTAGCAACTCCAAGCCAAACACGGATGACGAATTCTTTACAACGTCTGCCACAGTTAAGAGAAACCATCCCAAATATGTGGCTATCCTTCTGAGTAGTTCAGAAAATGAAGGAGATGCCCAATTAGTTCGGCCAGGGCGCGTGATGCAATTTTGTCTTAATAAAAATGAGTATCCTGCTTGTCCTGTTGATTTCAAGGCTTGTCAGAGTCCAGTGCGTCCTTTTGATGAATGGATGCGGTTCATGATAAGTCAAGACTGCATAAGAGACAGTCTGACCAGGGCGCAAATCATCAATGCGGTCATGGCTTCTGCGACTTTTCAAATCAGGAAGGACATCGTGGGTTTGGTTACTTTTATCTCCAGATGGTGTCCGGATACTGATACGACCATATGCAGGTGGGGTAAAATGAATATTTCTTTGGAGAGTGCAGCTGTCCTGCTGAATCTTCCAATAACAGGGAACCTTGACATTACTTTGTCTGATGAGGAAGAGAAAATGCGTGCCATTATTGTCGCCAAGTCGGCAGGGTTTGTTAGGAAAGATTACGAAACGAAGTGCTTCTACATATGGCGGGTGTATGAGTGGTCCTCGAAAGACTCGGATCCGGATCAGATGAACGGGACGCTCCATGTCGCTGCATTTTTGGTTCTATGGTTATCCAGAGATATTCTTGATGATGGCTCTGGCAAGAAGGAGATAAGATAGGAGCTCATCAAACTGGCTATCAAATTGTCCAAAGGTGTTGTCCTTCCCATCGGTGGCTTGTTTCTTGGATCTTTGTACACCCATATGTATGCTTCTAATGGTCATATGAAAGTAGACTCGTATGTCCACATCACTTTTCTTCAAACGTGGTTGTGGGAGCATTTCAAAAATTATGCTCCTAAGCCGCTGGCTTCATTTCCTGATTCCTATGGCGGATCCAAGATACTCCGCTGGTTGAACAAGCGTCCAAAATATGGATCGAAGCTCATCGAATTCCTCGACAAAGCGTATGCAGTTAACTTTCGTCCTTGGGCCCCGGTCCATGCGTCCATAGTTCAGCCGAACACTTTTGCTGATGCCCCAAATATGACTTTGCTTTCCGCTGGAGAGAATATGAGCGTTGGAGAAATCATATTCATGCGAAGCTGTATACCTGGACACGTTCCATCTTTCTTCAGGGGATCTTATGAGGCGGTTCCTTATAATATTGACAGGGCTGCTCGGCATATGGTTTTTGACCAAGGAGTCTGGTTTCTTCGTCAGTCGGCGACTCCGAAAGAATTTTTGTCAGCTGCTCTTGATGCCAGTGTTCTTGCGCCGGGTAGAAGCCTCCCTTTCCTGCTCTCAGAACGAAGCCCATCAACGACCTCCACATACAATATGTTCTGGCAGGATGATTTTCTCGCCATCCATGTATTTGTGAATGACATGGTGAAAGATCCTCGTGGCAAGCCTCCTCCTGCGGTTTTAGAGAAATATTCATTGTTGAGGGAGCTTCCTACGGCTAGCGGAAATCTCCCAGCCCGAATGTGGACAGTCCCCAGGAAAAGGAGCGAAGGTCTAAAAACCGTGCGAGTGGTTTTCAGTCGGATTCGTCAGCTCTCGTGACTTTCAGTTCTTCCAATATACGGGTATGCATGGCTCCTTCTTGATTTGACTGGTTCACACAAATCTTCTGTTTCGTCGCTGAACATCTTTTTTTTTTCTTTCACAACTCAGGGTCTTGACAACATGAACCCCTTTGCCAGACTCGCGCACAGTCAGAAATCGACGTCTAAGTTTCCTGAAGATGAAGAAGAGCCCGGAGAAGATGAACGTTCGGGATCTGGTGGTGATGATGGAAGTACTTCTGAAAGTAGCGCTGAGTCTTCCTCCAGCGAGTTAGTCGGTAAGTTTCCATATTTTTCTCCTTTTTTTTTTTTGAAAAAAAACTAAACCGTAATATCGCAGGGAGGAACCGTTTCTGAAGATGGCCCTGAGGTGGAGACTCGTCACGGTGAAGATGTAGCTTTGACCCCAACCGTGAAAGCCGCGCCTGCTGGTGATTTGGAAATGGAGGTTGAAGACGTCACTGCAACCCAGATGGTGCAAAGTACTTCGGCGACTGTTGGCGCAATTGTAGTCAAGAATCATCTGCCGGTCACAGATTCAGTTGCAGGCGCCATTTTTTCTCCTTCATATTTGGTTTCTTTTCCAGACCATGTGCTGATTGGAGGCTTCAGTGTTCTAGGCAAATATGCGAAATTATACACTAAGATATGAGAAAGATACGGACATGTCGCCAGAACCAAAAAGATCACTAGCCGGTTCGCGCTAGTCAAGCGCGTGGAAGAAGCCTTATCTTCGATTGACGACATGTGCAATGTGACTGGCCATACCGTTTCCAAGGATGTAATATTGAGCTGGGAGTTCCACAGAGACATGTGCGTAAATTTTAATTTAACACTCCCTGGTTTATTGGGGATTTCACCAAGATCCGAAAGTTGGAAGATGAGGCGACCGAAGGCCCCTCCGTGGATGTGATCAATCAACGGGAAGCGGAAATCGAAAGGTTGTCCAAAAAATTAAAGCTGAAAAAGGCGGCTCTCCAAAGCGCGAAGGAGGCTTTCTCTAAGAAGAGCAAGCCATTGTTGAATGATTTTCCTTGAATATCTCCTGTCTTCTGGACTTCTTTTGCTTATTTTTTTTTTTGAAAGGCAAGTGAAACGCCTAGTTTTTGGATTTTGGATTGATAGATAATTGTTATCTATGAGGGTTTTGGATTATTGTTTGGAATGAATTTTAGAATAATGTCGTTTTGATCACGACTATAAGTAGCACAAGTATTCCAGGAGAGTCATGGAACCGTGAATGTTGTATGACGGTAGAAAGTATGGGATGAAATTTGGGGATAACATGGCTATCGGTTTCTATTATCAATGTGAAAACTTGAAGTAGTAGATTATGTACTTTGTCTAATAAGACTTACTCGCTTTTAGGGTCTCCCAACAAAATGGATCTTCGAGGCGTAAGTATGAGTTTTATGGGCGACGCCGTTGTGACTGTGAGAAGTCCCCAGTCATTTCCTCATCGTGTAATAACTGATAACTGAGCCGTTGATCCCCGAGCGGATCGTTTGCTTCTACCATATTGATGTCTGGGTTGAAGACTGAAGTTTGGAATTGGAAATTGACATTGTAACCAAGAGATTAATTTCCCACTGTGGTCGCCAATTGTTTGTGGGTGAAAACCGTTTCTGCTGATTTTGTTAATTTTGGGTGTGTGGGTGAGAAACAAATCTAAACCCTAAATAATGTACTGTACGGGAGTACTTTTGATTCGAGAGATCAATCTGTACAATCCTGTCCTAAACCAAGAAATGGTCGTTCCAGGCTTGCTTCGGTCACAAAGTGAAGGAGAAAGCTTGGTCTTAGGGAGGGAAGCGAAGAAAGTGTTGAGACCAGAATAGTTGGTTCCGGAAGTGTGGGTGTTTCATGACTTGTATCAGAAAGTTGAACTGGCTAGCTGAATGAAAATCTATCAGATGATTTCTAGATGTTGTATTGTTCTCCTGACCAAAACTTGTTGTTTGGTGGAAAATAGGTGAGACCTATTTATACAAGTCGCAACTAAACGTACCCTGGTCTCGTGGGAAGTGAGAACGATTGAGTGGTAGAATAAAAGAGTAATGGGTAATGCCTGGAATTTATGTTTCCATAATGAAAGATACGTTTACACCATTACTTCTTTCCATTACTAACCGCCCCGCTTTATGACACTTTTCTGTAACGGGCGTATTGCACGCCGCACGCTATAAACCGCCAGACCAATACCATGATGAGTATCCCCCAGTTTGTGACATGCTTTGATGTCTCGAGTGTTTTCGTGGAAAACATGTAGCACTTTGCTACGTGTGGCAAGTTAAAATTAAGAGGCTTGTCGGAGGCAAATAACATGTGCTTCTAGGATCATTTTTGGCTAGTCGCCTAAAACTTGTCACGAGCTTACCAGCTCGGTAACGAACTTCGACGGCCAAGATCGCATCTTTTGAATAAGGGTAGCCGTTGATTGTGGTTACATTGTGTTGGCGCCTGATAATGGCGAAATGGAGTTTTGGTGTACGCTAGTGGCATTGCGGCATGGATCGTGCATGCCAGTGGCACGGCGGTGCAAGTGGCGCTTGGCGTATCCATGGCCGTTGGGTTTAGGCGGCCTGTCGCCTAAAAGTTGCCACAAGTCCATCAGTTCGGTGGAGAACTTGGAAAGCTGAGATTGCATCTCAGGAGGAGGGGTAGCTGTCGATTATGGCTACCTTCTGCAGGCAGTGACACCTTTAACGCACGCCGGAGGCGTTGCGGCATGGCTTGTGCATGCTATTAGTACGGTTGTGTAAGTGGCATAGCCGCGCCTGTGGCATGGTGGCATGGCCAAAGCTGGGATTTGGTGTCGTGACCAAATTAGGGTTTGGCACTGTGGCCGAAATTAGGCGCCGTGGCCAAATTGGGATTTGGTGTCGTGGCAAAAGTTTAGGGTTTGGCGGCATGGCTGGCACGGCTCGTACATGCCAGTGGTGGTGCAAGTGGCGTCTGGCGTAGTCATGACCATTGGATTTAGGCTGCTGGTCGCTTGAAAGTTTCCACAAGCCTGTTAGTTTGGTGGCGAACTTGTATGGCTGAGATTGCATCTCAGGAGGAAAGATAGCCGTCGATCATGGCTACCTTTAGTTGGAAATGGCGTCTTTAAGTTACGCTAGCGGCATTGCGGCATGGCTAGCATGACTCGTGCATGCCTTTGGCACGGTTGCGCGCGTAGCCATGGCCACTGAAATTTTGGCACATTGGTGTGGAAATTTTTCCTAAATTAGGGTTTGGCTTGTCGAATCCCTATTTAGCCTATATGGCATATCGCATGTGGTGAGTGGACATGTTTTGGCGCGTTTGGCATGTGTGCCTGGTATGTGCGTTTGGCATGAGCGCGTTTGGCTCGTTCGGCATGTTTGGCATGCCGTTTGGCATGTTGGCGCGTTTTGGGAAGCCAATTGGCTTTTCGGCCATCTGGCGTGGTTTCCTTCTTTTCAACACTGTGGCGAGTTTAAAGCAACCTGATTGGTTAATGTAAGAGGGTCGGCCAAGAATGGGCGTGGCTACACTTCTGTGTGAGTATGACGGTTTTAGAGCGACCTGATTGGTCGATGGGAAGTGGGGACGGCAAGCTAGGGCGTGGACACACTTCCAATGCGTTGTGGCGGATTTTAAAACGACCTGATTGGTCGATGGGAAGTGGGGACGAAAATCTAGGGCGTGTCCACACTTCCAGTTCACTGTGGCGGATTTAATCGTCTAGTTTGGCTAAGCATAGTTTCGACCAACGGGGTCTAGTGTATTGCGCGGGGCGCGAAACCCTAATTTTGCAAATTAGTCGGGTTTATGAGTTTTTATGAGTTATCACAATAATTGGCTGGATTTTGTATGCTGCCACAAAAATCCTTATCTACAGAATGCAGTGTGCTTTCCGTCTGAGCATTTTGTGCAATGGCCTTAACTTTGGTACTTGGAGGTCCATGCTACTCCGATGCGAGTGAACATAAATCCGTCATGCCATACCGATATTAAGGGTTTTGCCGGGGAACATAGCACATGAAAAGTACTCAGTGAGTCTTGTATTGGGAGGTGCCAAAATTTACAGAGTGTTTGGGATGGTTGCTACACCCGTTAGTATGGGTAAATTTCATGTAGATATATTGAACGGCTCAACAAGTATGCTAGTGGAGAGGATGACACTCGTGGCTCCGTTTCCTTACAGAGTGACGTCACATCAGATGCAAGGTTTTACAATTTTAACCCTAAGCTAAAAACCACCATCAACACTAGGAACGCAAGAATGGATGAGAACAATTCTATTATAGGATGTGGTGGCTCGTTTCTAGGATTTTGTTTTTCATATCAAGTGTTTTAACTTGTGTATTGTTATCAATAATAACTGATTACTATAATTGATAGACGGAGAAATTATTGTAAATAAATATCAAGGCTAATACATGTAACTTTTGTATGTTTATTTTGATCTACAACTGTTACGGCATGTGTAACTTCTGCTTACACATGTGTAACTAGTGAGTACACATCTATATAATAGGGTAACTTTGGATTACACATCATATGAATGTGTAATGCATGTGTAACTTCTGTGTACACATTCATATGGTGGTGGAGGGAGGTGGTGGGTGGCGGCGGAGGTGGTCAGAGGTGGTGGTTGGCGTCGGTGGTGGTCGAAAGTGGCTGTGGTGGTTGGAACATCATCATACTATATTTTAATAATTCTGGGCCTGAATTTAAATTTTATTTAATTATGGGCTTGACAATATACATAAGGGTATCAACGCCTTTAATATTTTGGGTCCTAGATTTAAACTTCTTTTAATTAAGGGCTTGATATTATGGGTAACCCATGAATCGGACCTTAAACAAATTTTCCCTATATAAAAGACTCAGAAAGAAAAATATGGAGAAAAGGGCTTTACTTGTAACGGTGATCTTAGTGATTGCTGTTGGAGTCTTGCAACAATAGAAGAAACGTCAGATGTATCAAACAATAAATATAAAGAACCGTATCAAACAACTCTACTACGAACAAATTGATGAGGGCAGAATCACAGGTTCAACAAGCTGTCCTTAACACATTAGTTCGCGAGTATACTCTAAATTAATGCTAAACTCCAACGTGCGAAGATGTGTCCAGGATAAGACTGCCCGATATAACTTGTATTAGCATAATACAAGTTACCCACTCTTAAACTCAGCAACGGGGATGGAAGTAAAACGCCGCACGAAAATAAAAGCAAGAAGATGAAGAAAAGTAGCTAGAGATGGTCGCTGCTTGTGTGTTTTGAAAAAATATTTTCGAGGTATATTTATAGGAAAATTAACTTGCAAATCAAGTTAGGTTTATGTTTTTTCTTATAAAACGAGTTTTGTTTCTTGTAAAACAATTAAACACACAAAAAAGAATTTTTTCCATAAATAAATTATTTATCCAGTTAAAAACTTGCAAAAAATAATTTCAAGTAGACACGGACTTGGTGCTTGGTACACGCGCATGGGCATGGGTCGAAACATATCCATGAGAACATGGTAATATAGTGGAGCACCTCTTTAGTTTTCCACAATGTGGGACTAAAGGTTCCATTTCATTCACTCAAAAATGAGTGAGTATCCTTAGACCCTTAGATCATGAGACCAAACCACACCAAGACCAAAAAATCATTTATTAAATAACTCATTTTCTCCAACAATTGCATTGTTAGCAGAGCATGTCACGTCCAGCAAGCCTATAAAGGGTTTTGTTAGTACTCATGGCAAGGCCGAGGTACCCGAACGGTGAGGCAATCCCGGTGGGGAAGGGAAACCCAGGGCTCCTCCTCCATCTGTAAAGGGTTTTGTTACTCGTATGGACGACGAGGACGACGGTGAAAATAATGAAGGGAAAATAATGCACTACCTAGTCTCTGCATCTAAGGGTCACTAATAATTAAGCTTCTAAGAGCAACTGCAGTGGTGCGAGTATAACCAAAGACCAAAGAGGGAAAAAAAGATCAAATTTTGGGTTTAGTATGGTGTGTGACGCTACGGTGGAAAGACTAAATTTGGTCAGACGTACATTATACGTTCGCCTGGTGTGGGGCGTAGACTATACCAACGCCTGATTGGGTAGATCCTAAAAAAAAATATGAAAGAAGTGGGGCGGAGGTATAAAGCCCGCCCCACTAAAATGGTTTTGAAAACAAATAATGGGGCGGGGGTATGATGCCCGCCCCATACAAAATAATAATAATAAAAAAAATGGGGCGTAGACTTTGCGTACGCCCCATGTGGAGCGTAAACTATACCAACGCCTGATGTGGGGGGTGGAATATACGTCCGCCTGATGTGGGACGTGCACTATATGTCCGCCTGGTGGTGGGGCGTGAAGTATACCAACGCTCGATTATATTTGGGTTTAGTCTTGGTCCCAGACCAAATATACTCTGGGTTTTAGTCGTTGATCAAAATTTGATCGATAGTACGTTCCAATATGTCTGTTCAAAAGACCAAATATTTGGGTTTACTCTCCCACTGTGGACGCTCTAATAGTGGCCGGGGACGTAGCGGCGATTGTAAGCATGTTACCTGATAGGGGTGGGACTTAGGTTGGGTTAACCCACCCAACCTGTGCCCAACCAAACATTGGGCGGACATGGACAACGTATTTCAAAACGTTGGGCAAGCATGGACATAAATTTTATAAATCCGAGTTAAATTTGGGTATGCATGGACACAAATATTTCTAACTCAAGCAACCCGTCCAATTCGAAGAACTATGATATAGCTATATAAAATTATTTTTATAATTGGTATTATTATCTATTAAGAGTAATTTTAAATATTATCTTCAAATCTAATAATGAAAATATAAATTATATTTATCTCATTAATCATTCAATATGAAAAAGATTATATTATTGTAAATAATCTTCAGCTATTTGGAAACTTGAGATAAATGGAGCGATTGAATCTTATTGTTATTAAAATTTGTTATTATCATTCTCTATATAATAATGAAGTTTTTTTAAAGCGTTCTCATTCACCGGAGCTTCACGTTAATTCTCGCTTCTGGTTGATTCCGGCCCCACCAGTTTTTTTTTTTGTAAAGTTATTAAATTGAGTCCAATAAAATTCAAGAAGAATATTTTCTTACCAGTAATATATTTCCGTCCATTCATATAAAAGAATTCTTATAACCAAAAATAGCTAAATCTTAAAAATTTAATAACATGCCAAAAATATATAAATGGATAATTAATCACAGAATTCACGACTTCATCATGATAATCAACAAATTAAATTGCATAATCCACGATTTCATCATGATAATCAACAAATTAAATCATTTATGCATCGATCCCAAAATAAAACAAATGATCATCACATAATAAATAAATAACGTCGAATGTCCAATGTCCATTTACAGTCTTAAAAAATAGAATTTTTCTTAATTACAACTACAAACTATCAATTAAAATCCAAAATAGATAAATATAAAAAAATAAAAATAAACTTATTAGCCCGGACATTTGTACTAACCTTTTGATTAGACGGTGAATCTCTTTTGCGCATATCCTGCACAACAATTGGAATTTTTGTTAGTATTTGGAGAAATGATTGAGAGCAAAGATTATGATCTAGAAGAAGCTAATTCAAAACGAGCATGAAAAAAGAAACAACCAATAGTCATACTGATTTCACTATTATTTTTCTAATTTTTTTTTTCATAATTAAAAATAAAATATGTTTAGAATATAAAATGATTTAGATACTTTGTGTGCAAAAATAGCCGCAGACACTAATTGTGGCAATATAATGATATCTTTATTTAATATTGTTTCTTAATATATTCATTAGTGCATGCAATAAAAAAGATACTTCCGATTAAATTAAGGAAAAAAGATAACAAAATGGTAAAAATTTCTATAATTTTTTACATATTATCATTTAGATATTGGTTAATGTTATTTATTTTAAAAATACAATCTTTTTATTTATCGATTGGTTTATCAAGAATACATAGCACTGTTTGGATAACTTTACCTATGTAAAGAGTGGTTAGGATTTGTCCTCAAAAAAGATAAATCTAGGGCTGAGAGTTGATACAGAAGCATGGTCTATACACGTGGTCAATGTGATGTTTCCACTCCCCAATAAGCAAGCGGAAAACACAGTTAAAAGATCGGAAATGAGAGTAAATAAAAAAAAAAAACAGGGAGGCGAAACCATTTAGTTTCTTCACCGAGTTGCAGAGAATTTCGTTATGTCGATTGAACGATTCCCAATCGATTCATCATATTTGCTTATGGTTCTCAAACAATCAACAGTTCATACAATGAATCACTAGGAGTCCCCCTCCCCCAACCCCCTCTAATGTCTCTCGATAACATAAACATCTTATCAAAATAGGGATTAAACGCAATTGCAGCGGAATACAGAAAGTTTCTGATTTTAGGCAATGTTATTTCACCGAAGAGAACTAAACATCAATCTAGGGCTGAGAGTTCAGGATAACTTTGCCTACGTAAGCCATTTATAGATAAGTGTTCTTCAACCTTATTGAACATCGTCAACTCGATATATCCATGGACCAAGAGGTGATTCTCTATCTCTATTCATCTATTAATCAAATTAATTAAAAAAAATCATTTTTGATTTTATGATTTAAATTTCATTTATAAAAAGTTTATTCTTTCTGGTTAAATATTTTTTTTCAAGGTTTTGGTTAACTTAGTGATGGGGTTTATCGTTTTTTTTTTCACCTAATTTTTTCTTCTATTTCAGTCTTCACCGACGGGAGCTTGCGCCGTTCTTTTTTCTTCTTCCATATTCTCATCAATTATGTTGGGTGTTAGGTATAGTTGATTCATTGGTTTATCTCTCTTATTGTTTTCTTAATTTTGTGCAGCAAGAATTAATGAGTCTACTGTTTAATGGAAAAATGGAAAGCGTTCTGAACAATCCGTATAAGTTTTTCAAGATTTATTTATATTTTTATTAACTACTATGATTTTATGAGGTTTGAACTATTGAAACCTATGAGAATTACAAAGCCGTAGATGTAAATAGTTGTCTCCTATTGAAAAGTATGAGAGTTTGTTTAATTTTTGATGTAATTGGTGACTTTGTTCAAACCTATTCTTTCTTGATTTGCATACATGAATTGTTGTTTTAGGATCAACAATAGACATTCGAAATTTTCTTCTGTGACCCAATTTTAATCAATTACCTTCCTTGCCGCCATCTTCTACAGCTATTCACTCTTAGGTCCAGTATAAGCACTAAAAATCATATCTAGAATATATAAAACAATATCTTTCATGTTGCGAACACAGTTAAGGTCGTTAGTTATTTCTACTAGAGGCGTGACTAAGATCCAAGACTTCAAGTTAAGAATTCTTTTATTATCTAATTCTTCTTGCATCTGTTTGGCATTGTATCACTGTCAATGAAAATTCCAATGAGTGCATTGGTCAACTAACATCTTTAAAATTGAATCTACACCTTCTATGACATATTTTGTGTTAAGCTTTCAGCTTTTTGTTCCTGCATCTTTTTTAAAAAATTTAAGCGACTGATTGAACATTTAATCTTACACAGCATGAAGTAAAGTTGACACCTAGCAAGGCAATGTGTAATGTTAAGGTACCTTCTACTTCTCGGGTAGGTTAGATTTTCGAAACTTGATGACTTGAATTCATTGTCTTGCAGAACCTTGCTGCATTAATCTATTATTTGCATTTAACTCGGGTTTACGTTTTAAAAAAAATGATATTTCACAATAGTTTGTTTTATGCACTAGCAGTGGTTTGCCTTGATTGTATTTATGCAGCTCAACCTTCTTGCACCAGAATAAAATAGTCTGTCGGGTTGAATAGTGAAAATCACAAATTTAAAAATAAATTTATGCTATTTTGGTGCTTTGAATGATTTTTCTGTTGGGTTGGGTGCATACCTATTTACTGATGCAATTTTCTTAGCGAAGCCTAGAAATTTTAGGTTTTTTGATGTACTTTTTTCGGGTATTGGTTTTATTGCGTTACATCAGATTCTGTAGGAGTTTTTTGTATTGATAAGCTTTTTATTTATTTTTTGTCATGTCCAAAATGCTCCAGGTTTGTTTCTTCCGAGATGTTTTCCGCCTCCAGCCAACCACTCAATTTACACAATGGAGCTTTTCAAATTGATGCAAGAGATGATTGGGTACTTCTAAAATGTAACTATTTTAATCGGGTGTTAGTTTAGTTTTAATACGCCAGATTTGGTTGACGCACAAATCAAAAGATATATACATTCTGGAATTATGATTTTTAAGGGGAAAAGTTTTTGGTATCATCATGTGAAAATTAGTGTTGAAGTTTGTTATCAGGGAAACAGTTACCATGTCATAAGATCGCAACAGCATAGAGTGATGAGCTACAGACATGAAGTGTAGGTCGGAATGCAGAAAATAGGAAACCAACAACTGCGAAAAATAAGCCTACATGATATGAATTTCAATTCCATTGGCTAATTTGTGAATTATGAATTTTAATCTCCATGGTTAGTGGCATAAGATTTTCTTATCAATGTTATTGCAGCAGGAGCAGTAATTTCTGAACGAGCAAGGCAGAACAGTAACACAAAGGATGATGCGTTTCCGCTAATGTAAGGTTTGGCTAATAACATGGGCTTGGGAGAAGATACTCAGGACCTGGATGCTGCAATTGAAGCTTCACTTCAAGTATTTTATACATCTCATAATTTTTTATTTTCATATCACATATAATCTATGAGTAGTGATGATCATTTGCACCCCTTGACTTCAATTTTGCTGTTCATAGGTTAAAGGTGTACACACTTACACAAGTATTCCTTCATATTTTTTTAATTGTGTGTATGTTTGTTTGTCATTGAAGGGCATCATTTGATCCGCTGTTTGTGATGACTACATAGGTAATTTTTGTTGGAACCCGAAGAATACCACCAGGTCAGGAAGCTTCCCATAACGACAGTAGCAGCAGAAGAAATATTGATGAGGTTGCATAATATTTAGATCAAACTCTAAACTTAATCGTAATAAGAATATATAATTTTTTAATAATTTTGAAATTTAAAAAGGTTTTTATAGCGCCATTCAGAAAAAACACCTTAGCTAACTTAGGTTTTGATTATCTGAAGATGTTGAAGAAATTTAAAAGTATATTTTGAATTCTAAGTTGTGTACGTAGAAATTAGTTTTGGATTCTAGAAAAGAAAGACACTGATCAGATCAGTCAGCAAAGCGTTGCTTTACAGATATGATAGGAATTTTTCTTTTCCCTTGATTTGTATCATACAAGTTGTATTTTTTAATGTATGTGGTTGAAACAAAATTTCTTATCCAATATTGCAGTTGAAGGGGATTATTCTTTTGGATTTAATAGATCCAATTGGTCAATTGTCGTAGGAGCTCCCTTGCAATGTTGTTTATAGTATATCAGTTGGTTCAATCTACCGTCAAAATATCGGTGAACTATCTGCGTTAAGATCTCTGTATGAAGTTTTATTACGTATTTCTGTTTTAGTAGCTTTTAAGAGGAAATTGAGGTGACATATTTACACTTCGAGAGGTAAAAGTTTATTTAAAAAAATTGAGAGTCGAGAAGGAAGTAACTATGGTTGGATCAATGTTCATTTTTTTTTTTTGATTTTGATTTTATTTTATTTTATCATCATCGTTATTTTATTTATTCGTGATTTTAATGATCCAAAGTCATTTATTCATGATTTTAATGATCCAAAGTCTACCTATTAATTTTATTTGTATCGTCGTAAACTCATGGGTAGAACTCATCTTTGAGAATCGGTTTATAAACCGACGGAATCCACGATCTTATAAATACTTAATTTCACACCATCTAAGGGATGTGGGAATAAGGTCCCAACAGGTATTGCCTTCACGGGAAATAATGAGTCTTCTTCTTTTTCAAAAGGTGAGTTTAGCTAATATGGGTTTAGACTTTAGATTTGAATTTAATACCTTCTCCATGATCTTGAATATAAATCTACATCATCATATTTGGCTCTACAGTGAATTATAATTTTTTATATAGCGGATACCAAGACCCAGTAGGAAGGATACCATTTGAGCGATCCAACGTCCAACATCTATTAGGATTTACTTGACTTGTATGTATCCCTTTCTATGAATTATTGGGGGTTGGAGATGAATTTTAGATGAAAGGTCTTATCAAACATTAAGCATAAGCATCGGAGATTCTCCCGAAGATGATGTAAGATATAATACAATTGGTTTTAATTGAACATAAAATCGGTGGATTCAAACAGCCGACACACACTTTGTTTTTTAGATGGTGAAGCCCACTTCATTTTCAGAATCAAAGAGGCAGTGATAAAAAAATAAATGGGAAATAGTTGCAACACATGGCAATACCTATATAAAAAATAGGTTTCCGTGAATCATATAAATTACTTACATTTCTAAGCACCACTATATCAAATATTGTTCTTTCACAATTAAAAAGATGTAAAAAAGAAATTAAGGAGTAAATGAAGTCCCGTGCTGTTACGGCACGGGATAAGAGCTAGTCTCTATATAAAGCATTTCATCGATTGCTAAACCATTTCTCCACCGCCTTTTTTTTCTTACTTTCGATTTATTATGATTTTGTTGTCTCTGATCGTCTTTGTTGTTTGTTTTGCAGAGTAAGTCAATGGGTGATTGTCGCATGATCCATGGGAAAAAGTTTGATGGAACGAAGAAATTGGTATATATCTTTCTCTTGCGCAATCGATTGATCATTACAATATTTTGTTGGAGTTGGATATCATCTTCCATAGAACGCTTTTATAATTGTGGAGTCTATATATTTTGTAAATTTGGCAATATATTCATTAGTGCAATAATGCAATAAAAAAGATACTTTCGATTAAATTAAGGAAAAAAGATAATAAAATGATAAAAATTTCTATAATTTTTTACATATTATCATTTAGATATTGGTTAATAGTATTTATTTTAAAAATACAATCTTTTTATTTATGGATTTTTTTATCTCTATATAAAGCATTTCACCGATTGCTAAACCATTTCTCCACCGCCTTTTTTTTTCCTTTCGATTTATTATGATTTTGTTGTCTCTGAACGCCTTTGTTGTTTTTTTTTTTGCAGGGTAGGTCAATGGGAGATTGTCGCATGGTCCATGGAAAAAAGTTTGATGGAAGGAAGAAATTGGTATATATCTTTCTCTTGCACAATCGATTGATCATTGCAATATTTTGTTGGAGTTGGATATCATCTTCCATAGAACGCTTTTGTAATTGTGTTGTCTATAAATTTTGTAAGTTTGGCAATTGGTGATTTAGATCTTACTGTTTCTAATTAAAACAGGTGGTAAATGATGTACAACAAAAACTAAAAAGGACTATAGGAAAGCCAAATCTCATGCTTAACCCTTTTCTTTTTTTCTTTGCTAGGGATTTGTTTTTTCTGTTAGGGATTTGTTATCTGATTACCATTTTTGTTGATTGTTTTACATGTACAATTGAAAGTGTAACCAGTTATCAACAAGTTGTTGCAACGGGAACTTGAGTACTGACTTGATTTGAGGTGTATCAAGATGAGGATATTACATTATCCCTTTAAAGCTTCATTAGGTATAACCAAATATTTATAATACATACCTCATTAATTTTATGTGATAGTTAGCATTATTATTTTTTTACTTTTTTAATCATACCTTTTTTTAGCATTTTTGGGATTTTTTGTTATTGTGTTTATCATACTTTTTTTTGGAATATTTTTGACAGCAAAATCATACTTTCTTTTTAGTGTTTCTGGAATTTTTTATTGTACTTTGCAGTTGTTGGATAAACCTCCAAAATACACAGACAACATGATTTTCTTTTCCGCGGCTTCGGTTTAATAAGAAGGTAATAATATTAACAGTGATCTTGATTCTTTTACTCTATTTAGTTTTCGTCAGTTATAATGCTCGCGAATATGATATGAATGAAAAGGAATAACCCACTTCCTTTCTCTAAGTACATATACACTAATATGATATGTGTCTCGATTTTTTTAGTGTGTAAACATATAAATTAGAAGTTATGATCACTTGATTTGAATTTCTGTCATCTAATCAAAAATATTCCAATGCAATAGCATTTTCCCCCTGTCTTTTTGTTGGTAAAAATGAATATGTATGTCGATTTTATTTCTATTGCAGGTTTGCGTGTGTAGTCTGTTAGAAAATTATTACACTCTTAGACCTAGGAGATTTAATTTAAAGATAATTAAATTTTTTATTTTTTAGTGAGCAAGAATTGCATTTGGGCTTATACTTTGTTCCAGTTTGGGATGGTTATATTTTATGTGCCCATATCTTTACAAGCACCGATCTCATATATAGGTGGCAAGACTCGGCGTATTGATCTTTGTTGTTAATACATATGAACCATTTATAAGGAATTCAGGACTATACAAATATACAATGTTATTTCATCCTTTGTCATCAAAAGCTGTATGATAACAAACTTTTCGGGTTCCATGCGGAGAGTTCGATCCTAATTGCACACTCAGCTTCCTTGCTGCCCGTAGAACAAATTCATTCAACTCGAGGAACACGAATATGTTTTCCGAACCATTTTCAAATTAATTTTGTCCCCATGGTTTATGTTATTTGACTCAAAAATGCAAACCATTCATGTGATTCTGTTGTTCAGTTCAGTCTGATAGAGCATACGGTATAGGAATTGGTTTAAAATAAACTTGGAGAAGGATAAGGAAAGAGAGAAACCAATTCCAACGACAAGACAAAGGATAATCCCATCCTTTTGTTTAGTTAATTTTAATTAAGTAAGTGAACGTAAAAAAATTAATGTATTTTGTTCTGTGAGAAATTATGGATGTAATTCTTTCTCTGCAATGATAGTTATGGTAAATATTTTATTTATTTATTTCCTTATTTATTTCTTTCATTTGAAATTGTACTTTCATACAGTACCACCTCATTGTTGTATGGTTCTGTAAATTGTAATGATTTTAGTGTAGTATTCACGATTTTGATTTATTGGTTTCTATGGATGTCCTCAGGGTATACTTGCATATGGACAAGAAATAACTGAAGAATGTCAAAATTTGGATTAGGATTAAATAGATATAACTTTTATCCAATTAAAAATGTCAAAATTTGGATTAGGATTAAATAGATATAACTTTTAGCCAATTAGTGAAGCTAAGATATGTATGGTAGTTTTTGAAAACGTTTGATTACAAGTCCATGACTTTTAACTGTTTTTGAATACTAATTACAAGTCCGTAATTGTTGGATTTTTTTTTATGCATTCAGGTATTTTCTTAGTTTAAACCATGAATTTATTGAATTTCATGAGTGTCTTCATGGAAAATGGATTCAATATTTCATATGCGATAAATACACCCGTGCTTACTGAATTTCATGAGTGTCTTCATCGAAAATGGATTCAATATTTCATATGCGATAAATAAACTCGTGCTTATTGAATTTTATGAGTGTATTAAATTGATCCAATATTTCATATGCGATTAATAAATCCGTGCATAGTACGGGCGCAAAACTAGTATTAACAAACTCGTATGTCTAATGAAATTTGGGCCAACCTGAAGAACCCGGGGAACATAACCTGGACGGACTTGGACAGTATCTCCATGGGTTCCACGGGTTCGACGGGCAATCTGGACAAAGGATATTTAGCTCGGGTCTGCCTCGGCCAAGCCTTCTAACCCGCTTACCCAACCCAAATCCCACCCCTATTACCCGCTGAACTGAATATCTATATTATTATGTGTACCACTCCACTCCAGTGTGGAGTAGTAAAAATAAAAAACAACACACAGTGTGTGGTTTCCGTTTATGTTATGTAGTATGTACCATATCCAAGGGCTTGAGTAGAGGTGTAAAACGTGCCGGTACGACACAACCCAGCCTATGAAGTCACGTGCTTAGCGTGCTACGTGATGTGCTGGGTTGTGCCAACAATTTAAACGTGCTGGGCTGGGCGGTGCTTTATTAGTTAAAAGCTCGGCACAGCACAACCCACGGGCATATCACGTTTATTCGCGTGCTTTGCCGTGCTGTGCTGTGCCGGCACACGTGCTATGCGCAATATACCAAAACAATTATATATATTAAGATAAAAAAACATAAGCAACGGACAAGTATGATTGGTGAACCGCTAGTCCATCTTACAAGTTAAGGAACTGGGTATACCCTATTAAGTAAACAGAAAAAGAAAAAAAAACAAAGCAAATATTCAGCAGAGAACAAGCTCCTCACATCCGAAATATGTCATTGAAGGCTTCATCTTGTTTGAAGAACACCATATCTAGAAGACCAAACAGGAACATAATATGTTTAGATGAAACCAAAACAAAAATGCAAATTAAACATTTTAACAAATACTTCATGTTCGCATTCTAAAATCAAAATCACAAACACTTCATCACCAAAAAATGCATGAAATATCTTGAAACATCACAGATCTAAACAATAAAAAGTTCAATTAAGTAAATTATCAAACCAGAACACGAAAGACTAACTTAAAAACAACAAAACGTACCTTGAGTTTCAAATTGCTGAAAAAATCCCACCGAAACCAAATCGTGTCAAGAAAATATAAACAAATTAATTAGATGGAATGAAAATAGAAAGAAAGAGTGCTATCAGAGATTAAATTAGCTACGCGGTGTTACTTCCCTACTGAAACTAGCTACGTGGTTTGGTTTTAGATAATGGACCGTTAAATAATAAGGGGATTGACTAATAGGCCGTGCTTCACGTGCTTTACGCATGCTTTACATGTGCTGTGATTTTAACTGTGTTGTGCCATGCTGTGCTGTGTTTTTAACCGTGCTGTGTTGTGCCGCGTGCTTACACGTGCCGCGTGTTGTGCTGTGCTGATGTGCCTATTTGTCGGGCACAACACAACACATTAAGCTAACGTGCTGTGCCTGTGCTGTCCCGGTCACGTGTTGTGCCGTGCTGTGCTCAAATTTTAACGTGCTGTGATGTTCCATAAACGTGCTAGCCCGGCTCAATTTACACCTCTAGGCTTAAGTTTAATATTTCCATGTATAAGTACGTTATAATATATGTCGAGTGTAATGTATTTGTGAATTTCGATTACATGTGCATGTTTTGATTCAACTTTTTTCTAAAATTACCCTTTTAAAATCTTGTTATGTTTCAAAGAGCATCGATCATTGTTCCCCTCGTAAAAAAGGACGGTTATAACAAAACCATCTGATGTAGGCAGCACAGAAAAGGAATCGGCCACTGTCCTTACAGACAAAAAGTAACGAGATTTCCATCGTGAGTTTGAGAAAATAACGTTTTTACTACCTAGGCTAGCTTAGCTCCCTAAAACCGTCTATACTAAAAAGATAAATTAAAGTAACGAAAGAAAAAGATTAAAACCCCTTTTTGGAGTGTAAACTTTTGATTTGGTCTTTGGTGGATCCAATTCATTCCCATATTTTTCTTGTTTTTCATAATCATAGTTGGTGGAATTAAGAACCTCGAATATTTTAGAGTCCTATTTCACCAGCCACCTTTCATCCTTAAGTTTTAACTTGAACATATTTGCATGTGCACAACTTGAACATATTTGTACCTAACCAGTGTATATATATATAGGACTACTTCTCATGCAATTTTCCAAATACCAACAAGCTTCGACTGATCAAGGAATACTTAACCTGTGGCTGAGAGTATCCCAAATTTTCGTTTCGATAGGATACAAAATGGTAGTGTTTGCTTTGTGTTTTATGCTAAATTTTGTTATTGTGGTGCAAGATTATATTTCTGTTCGTTGAGCTTTATGAATGCTTTTTGTTTTCTAAACAGTTCAACAGCTTTCGCCGTACTGATCATGTGATGGGATATGATAAGAAAAATAAGAGGATTAGCAACAAAAGCAGCATCAAGGACAACTTACCAATCTGTGCCGGACCATGGCCATCTACTAGACAAGAAGGTGACCCGTGGGATGATGGGTTTCATACAACTGTTAAGCAACTAGTGATCGTTCATGGAGCTGGTATCGATTCCATCAGGTTCGAATACCGTGATAATAGTGGCAACTCCTTCTGGTCTCAGAAACATGGAGGAAGTGGTGGTTTTAAAACTGACAAGGTCTTCTGAGTTTGATTCAGTACCCATATACTAAATTGATTAATCCGTGCGATCGAGCTAATTAACTATATATATATCCTGTTTTCTTTGCATGGCAGATAAAACTCGATTTTCCAGGTGAATATATCAAGTCAATCAGTGGGTATTATGGTAGTGTTAATGACTGGAGTCCAGTGTTCATTCGGTCACTTACTATTGAAAGCAATCGAATGAAATATGGACCCTTTGGTAGTCAACTGGGAACACAGTTTTCGTTTCCGGCAACCAGTAGAGCGAGTAAGATAGTTGGATTCCATGGCCATTCTAGCTGGTATCTCACTTCCATTGGAGTGTATCTGAAGCCTCTTGAAGATCAAGAAAACCAAAATATACTCCCCTCAAAAGCTCTTATGTCATCTCAACTGACGTCCCAAAATTTTGTTTCGGATTTTGGAAGTACTCATGATCATACAAAGGGTTACAGTGTTGTTCCAGCAAGTAGTGGTCACGTTCAAAAAGGGTCGTCATCAAACTTGGAAGGTGTTGTCTCATACGGACCTTGGGGTGGCAATGGTGGAAGTATGTTCGATGATGAAGTTTACACCGGTATCCGACAAGTTAAACTAACACGCAGCACTGCCCAGGTATTTTTAGACAAGAATCCTCAACCGTTCAAAAATCCACCCCTGGCAAATGAAGTACCTAACGATGATCTCCAGTAATCTCTAAAATTCCATTCCTCCTTTTGTTTGAAAGGCTAAGAAAAATATGTTGCCTAATGATTCTTAGGTTATTATCGTTAAAGAACCGGTGCCGCATGGACCTGGTCCATGGGGAGGGGATGGAGGCAAAACATGGGACGATGGTGCATATACAGGAATTAAGCAGATTCATTTAACAAAAACAGAAGCCATTTTGTCCATACAGATCCAATATGACAGGAACGGGCGAACTGTTTGGTCTGCACGACATGGGGGTAGCAGCCGAGGCACTACGATCAAGGTAAAATCATAACTCACTGTATTTCTCACTAATTTTAAGTTTGCTAAACCACATTTATATATATTCTACTTATTTTTTTCCTTTGTAGATCAAGTTCCATTACCCAGACGAGCTCTTAACTTGTATTACTGGTTACTACGGCGCTGTTGTCGGAGAAGAAACGGTGCAAGTGATTAAATCTCTTACATTTTATACCACTAGGGGAAAGTATGGTCCATATGGGGTGGAAGCTGGTACGTTTTTTAGTTCGACAATGACTGAAGGGAAAGTGGTCGGCTTTCATGGACGGTGCAGTTCATATTTGGATGCAATTGGAGTTCATATGCAGAATTGGTTGGGAAATATTCAAAAACCTTCAAAATCCATTTTTTCCAAAATCTTTAAATGATAAGGAATTTCCAGTCCCCCCGAGACCTTATAGAAACATAAATAGCATATTATATAAGGACTATAATATGTCTATCTACACTTTGTATTACATATCAAGGTGTTTTTTTTAACAATGTATTTTCTGTTGAAATAAATATGTTCGTTACGGATTTCTCAATAATACGACTTGTGTATTATATCCACTGATTCGTTGCAACTCTTCATAACAATGGCTTTTTTTATGTATTACATCTCTTGTAACACGCTTGGTTATCGAAAACCAAAACAATAAAAGAAGAAGAATGGAAAGCAATTATCAATCCAAAATTACATTAACCAAAACTTACATGGGTGGATTAAGACGAGTAATTTTTTTACTTATCACATTTAAAGTGAGCCAAATGGATAGCTTGTGTGGCGCACGTGCATCATTTTAAATGGGTATAAACAACTTGCCGTTAACATTACTAATAGCTTGGTAAAGAGGCAATCATTGTTAGACAGATACCAGACGTGACCAATTAAGTCACGTGTGTTTATGATTTCCTAATAAGTTGTATCTTGTATTTATAGGAAATATCTTGTAGTCAATATTTATATATTATGTATCCCTTATATGCCTTGTATCAAAAGGAATATCAATTGTAATCTTTGCCGTATATAAATATACAAGTATTTTTTTGTGTTTTTCATCCATTTTGAGAACACCTTAAATCTCTGTCCCAACTTGGTATCAGAGTCATGTACTATTCGTATTATATTGACACTAGCCTTGTCTTACCGCTGGCATATTCGTCAACTTGATGATCAAAATGTTTTCCTCAATGGCATTCTCACCGAGGAGGTCTACATGAAGCAACCCCCTGGTTATATAGATCCACAGTTTCCTGACTATGTTTGTAAATTGCATCGGTCTATTTATGGTCTTAAACAGGCTCCTCGTGCGTGGTATACTCGTCTGAGCTCCTTTCTTCAGAAACTTGGCTTTGTTATCTCTGTTTCGGATACTTATTTATTCATTCGACGATCAGCTGAGGATATTACATTTCTTTTGGTTTATGTGGATGACATAATTTTAACTGGATCTTCTATGACATGTATCCAATCATTTATGAGTACTCTTCACAGTGAGTTTTCTCTCAAGGATCTTGTCTCTCTTTCATACTTTCTTGGAATAGAGGTCACGCAAGATTCTGGTGGGTTGTTTCTTTCACAACGTCGTTATATCGAAGATCTTCTTGTTCATGCTAACATGTTCTGGTGCGTCATGAGGGCTCTACTCATCGTATTCATGTCGTTCGGTGGTTCAATTGAATGGGAACTACTTGCGGACTCTTCGTGAATGTTATCTTCGGATCAAGGGTGAGACGATGATGACATGTTACATGCCTAATCCCGAGGAAAAGAGTTGGTATACTCTTGAGAATTTTAATGCTTCCTTTGGAGATTATGTTAATAATAGGAACCGAAAGCTGTGGAGCACTGGTCTTCGTACAATGGATTCCCCTCACGGTGAGGTTCGTTTTCTAAGTGAAGTGAGTGACACGAAGCTACTCTTCGTCCCTGGTACTGAGAAGACAAATAATCCATGGCTCTTTTCTCTTAAGGAACGTCTTCGTCGTGATCACGACCATGAGTGGCACCCCTCCCATCTTGAAATCATTGGTCCTTGGGATCATGGCCGGATCCCTGGTGATCATGGATGAAAGTCTGTTGCTGGGAGAAAGCCTCGTGATGGTGCCCCTTCCCGTTACGGTGATTTCTGTCCTTGGGATTGGAATATTACTGGTATGAATTTTGACTATACCATTGAAGCTGTTGACGGTGAGGACGTTGGTGACGAAGAAAGTTCGGAGGTTGCTCCTTTGAATAGTACCACTACCATCAAGGTATGATTTACCATGATCTAGTATATGTGTGTTTCCCCTTTAGTCAGAGTTTGATGTGTATTTTTTGTAGGTTTTGAAGAAGAAAAAGATTGATCTCGTTGAGTCTTCCACTATCGAGCTTGAAGAGTCTGGGATTCCCGAAGTAACCAGTCCCGTAGGCGATGGTGGTGATGATGATGATGATGAGGAAACTTATGAAGAAGAGCACACTGAAACTACCCCTGATAACAATGAATATTTTGAATAAGAGACTGCACCTGAGGGAGACAAAGATGATCTTATAGCCGAGCAAAGAAACGAGGATGCTGATCTTCAATCATCGATCCCTGAGCCAATGAATATGCCAGAGGTGAACCAAGAATTATTTTTTGGAAAGATTTACTCCGCTGGAGGGAAGGTTGACATAGGTACTGCAATGGGGATAGCTTCAGAGTTTTAATTGTTGTCTTCTAATGATGATTGGGAAGTCATGGCTGAAAACAATGCTGAGAAGAAGATCGAGGGAGATGATAGTTTGGATGGGGAGGACACTGAAATTCGTGCTTCCAAGGAAGCCGAAGGAAGAAGGGCTGTTGTTGGTAAATAAGTTGTCGTTTATGTTGAAACTGCTGTTGGAAATAATGAGCATCCCCCTTCCGGAGATTCCATAAACGTTGTATGGCATGAGGGGAATGATGGAACCTTTGCTTGGTAGAAGAAGAAGGGCCTAATGATCGTTCCCCATCCCGCTCATGTGGTTCTTGGGGAGAGGGATTCAGATGCTTTTACCCGCTAGAGGATGGAACTATCGTCTCGTGAGAAGGTTGCTGAAATCTGGGAACGGGATCTGGAGGCCACTTCTAGTCTTTTAGTTAGTCCACCTTCATATATCTCTGATATGATGGCCATAGCCGATGGACATCATTATGGTTTCCCTCAGCAGCGTATTCTAGATGTGAGGTGTTGTACTTTCTTCTTTGTGGGATAATGCAGTTTATTTAGTTATTTATTCTTACTTGCCCCTGGCTGCTGCAGCTGGCGAGGAGTGAGTTTTTTTACCACATCCTTTATCAGTTCTTTAGGGATAAAGCCCTCAAGTTGGAGGCGAAGTTGCTTCAGATGGATGACGAGCTATTCACTTCTCAAGAATCTCTTGCGGCCAAGGACAAAGAAATATTAGGGTTGAAGGAACATTTGAAAGAGAAGCATCAGGCTAGTGCTGCCGAAGGGAAGCTTTATCAGGAGGTTTCTTCGCTTCGTAAGTATCTGGAAAAATCTCGCACCGAATCTCTATCAGCGGATACTTCGTCCAAAGGTTTTTTTCTTTTTCTTTACCCTGTCTTGTTAATGTTCTTTCCGAGTTAGCCGCCCCTGTTTTCAGCGGGTGGTACCGACGAATTGGTTTGGCTTCGCAAAAAACGCGTTCGTCAGGCTTCTCTTGTTAAAGAGTTGGTGTCTAAGGTAGTAGAGGTGACCAGTAAATGGAATTCTCGAGCCGACGAACATAATAAGATATCGGCGGATTACCAAAGACAAGGAGATCAGTTATTTGAAATGTAGAATTCATTATCTGCCGCCCATACTCAGTTCGAAGGTACCATGGAATGGACAAGTCAGTCTCTATTTGAAGCTCGGGACGAAGCTTCACGGTTAGAGGATAAAGTAGCAGATATAGATGTAGAACTCTGTGAAGCTCGTACGTCTCATGATCCCGAGGTTCAGGATTATATACAACGGCTTGTTCGAGAGCGAGACGATGCTAGTACAGAGGCTCATGCACTAAGTAAAGCTTTATCCTCCTCTCGTTCCGATGTTGCGCGTTTAGTAGACTCAGAGAAAGACCTTGAGATTAATATTTATAGGATGACAAAAGGGATTGAGGGGATCACCGATGAGGTCAATCATCTTCGTCACTTAGGTTCAATGAAGCAGGTAGAGTTAGATCAGCTTCGATGAAAACTAAGTGACCTTCGTCTTGACTATAAGAAATTGTCCGATGAGTATGATTTTTTTGACGATTCCCGGGATTCCATAGTAAATGAGTTTGAAATTGCTTCGGCTGATGTCGAAGGTATACATTAGTTTTGTCGTGGGTAATTGTTTATCTTCCTTCTTTGTTTGACAGATTGCTTTTTTCTTTTGCAGATCTCGAGAGAAAGCTTCGCCTTGCAAATGAAAAACTTTAAGCGACTCAATCTGAACTAGTTAAGGAGCAAGGACAAGTCAGGTACTGGGAGGGTTTGTCTAAAACCTTAGACGTGACTGCAAAAGAGTCTTCCAAAGAAGTGAAACGTGTAGGGTCTTTATTGAAGCAATCTAAGCTCAAGGCCAACGTCATCGTGCATGAGGCTCGTCGTCAGCTGGCTTTGGAAATTAACAAGACTATGACCAAGATAGAAGAGAGTCTTCTGAAAGAGCACGGTCTTACAAAGAAATACAAGCGTCGACCTGTGCCCGATCCACTCAAATCCGCTTTTGGCCCTTCGTCCAGGGGGATTGTTCCTTTTCCTCAAGTAGAACAACTTGCTAATCGTGTCGAGCCTACAATGGAGAAGTGAGTCATTGTTATTGGAGTAGAGGATTGATCGAGACTGGTTATGTAACTTCGTGTTATTTTGTTTCGGATATTTTTTGTATTTCTTGCTCATCTTTTCCATGTTTGTAATCAACTTCTTACGGAATCAATCATCAGTCTTTGGCTATATACAACCCTGCTTTAGTTTTCCTGTAATGCCATTATGTTTTTTTATGTCATTGTTTAAAATGCTGAGTAACATGTATCTTAATTTATTATAAGTAAATGAGGTAGGGAGCGTGTTGTAGGATAACGAATACCTTCGTTATTAGTTTTGGACCTGTCACCCCGTCAGCCAATCCTTAGCCAGAGGATTACCTGACAGTGGGGGTTATGGCAGCGTTCTCAGGAATGTGATGCGTTATTATATCATTTACAATCACCCATTTCCGAACCGCTGCATTAGGTTGGGTATCTCTTTGTGCTGGAATCCTTCCCCATGGTCGTACGCTCGTAGACGCTGATAGGGGAGTCCTGGGAGATTACATATGGTTGCTTCCCCTAATATATGTAAGTATGGGATCGTCTATGAGACTCTTCGTGATCTTCCGAAAAAAAAGTTCTTGTTTGATTGATAGGGTGAGGTCTTCTATTCCTCGTCCAGAGATAGAAACATGTCGAGCGGGAACGCCGTCCTATTCTTCTAGTTCTCTTCACTCAAACGAAGAGCTGCATTGCTTGATGGGTAATATGGCTTGAAGTATTTAGCATTCCAGGGATGCCTTAGGATTTCTCCTTTTAGATTGCGCAGGTAGTACGACCCCCTTCCTGCGACATCGTGTATTATGAACGACCATCCCTATGTTGTTGCTAGCTTACCCCATTTCTTTTCTCGTTGATACTGTGGTATGGTTCTTAGCACATACCGCCCTTCTACAAAATTCCTAATCTTGACCTTCTTATTGTATTATCTTTTGCTAACCTTCGTTGATAATTCTCCATCTTTTGTAATATTATTTCACGCCTTTCTTCTAGGTCATCAAGCCTTTCCAATATCATGTCCGGGGTGAGAATACTTTTCCCATGCTCCGGTCTTAGTTGTGGGCATGATTATTTCCGTTGGGATTACTGCATCGACTCCATAAGTGAGTAAGAATGGGGATTCTCCAGTTGCAGATCTTCGAGTGGTTCGGTATGACCACAGGGTACTGTGCAATTGCTCATACCATCATCCTTTGTGTTCGTCCAAGGTTTTCTTGATGGTGAGAGCGATGGTCTTGTTACTAGCTTAAGTATGTCCATTACTCTGGGGGTAAATGGGAGCGGATTTGTTCTTTCTGATCTTGAAGGTGTCAAAGAGCATGTCAATATTTTTCCTTGTAGCTGCCTTCCATTGTCAGAAACAATTTCTGCGGGGATGCCAAACCTGCAAATGATATTTTGGAAAATGAAAGTGAATATGTCGACATCTCTGATTCTGGCCAAATCTTTGGATTCCACCCATTTACTGAAGTAATCCATTGCTACTATCAGGAATCGCCATTTCCAGTGCCTGTCACGAATGGTCCTATGATGTATTTCCCCCATTTTGCAAAGGGACAGGGGCTCCCTACAAAATCGTTCAGTTGCCGGTGCATGAATTCTTTTGGACAAACGTTGGAATTATTCACATCTTCTAGCCATTCTCGCAGCGTCTTGTATCATTTGTGGCCAATAGTATCCTTGCACCTTGGCTTTGTCGTCCAATGATCTCATCCCGCTATGATTTCATGCGTCTCCATAATGTATGTATTTAAGGATTTGATGGCCCTCTTCTATGGATAAGCAACGTAGTATGGGTCCAAGAAATGATTTCTTATATAAAATTCCTCCACGAAGCTCATATCTTCTTTCCTTCGATTGCGTCTTCCTGACATGCTTTACATCTGCAGGCAGCGTTCTTTCTTCGAGGTACAGATGGACTTCGGTTCTCCAGTCTTCTTCGTTGCTGAAATTTTCATCCTCATTTGCTTTCGAAAATATATCCTCTTCGTCGGCATCTTCGGAGATATCTTCCCCTACGTCATCCTCAGCGATATCCTCCCCTACATCGTCTTCACAATTGGTTGTAGCGAAGGATTACTGTGGAATAACCGAAGATTCGTACACTCTTGCTATCTTGATGGCCTCAACATTTTTATCCTTCAGCATTGATGATATGTAGGCTAAGGCGTCGGCGTGTCTGTTTTCTTTCCTGCATAGATGTCGGAACTTGATACTAGGTACTTGTGACGCCAAGGTTTGGACCATGGCCATGTAGGCTGAGAGAATGTCATCGTAGGTGTTGTATTCCATCACTATTTGTCGAATGACCATCTATGAATCGCTCTTTCGGCGTACGTTGGTTACCCTAACTCTATTATCAAGTGCAGGGCATGTACCACAACTTCGTACTTCATAATGTTATTGGTATGTCCCTCAAATTCCAGCCTTAGCGCATGCACCATCCTATCACCGGTGGGTGTTGTGATAACGATCCCTATGCCTGCACCATCTTTGTTCCTGGATCCGTCGACGAAGACTTCCCACCTTCGTTGGATTGAAGGTTCGAGAACGTCGATCGGGTCTTTTCCACCTTCGTTTATCCCTGGTATATCCTTGACTTCTTCGTCATTATCTAATAGTAAATCTTCTAGGAAATCCGCCAGGACTTGTGAATTTTGTGCAGTTTGGATCTCGTGTAGGATGTTAAATCGTTCCAGCTGTGTGTTACACTTTGCTATCATTCCCACCTTTCCTGCGTTTTTGAGAATATATTCCAGCAGAGCTTTTCTTGGGACTCGAACATAGTGAGTGAGGAAATAGGTTCGCAGCATCTGAGTTGCCCATACCAGCGCTAATATTAACTGCTCAATCTTAGTGTAATTCCTTTCTGCCTTGTTGAGAGTTTTACTAACGTAGTATATTGGTTGCTCTACCTTTGTGTTTTTCTTGACCAATACAGCGCTGAAAACGTCTTCAGTTGCGGCTATGTACAATGCTAACACCTTATCGGGTTAGGGTTTTTGAAGGATCGGGATCGTTGCCAAATATTCTTTGATTTTCTGGAAAGCTTCTTCACATTCAGCGGTCCACGCGAACTTGGTATTATTCTTGAGGATAATGAAGAAGTGTTTGCACTTATCCGATGACCCGACGATAATCTCCCTAAAGCGGCTATGGATCCGTTGAGTTTTTGGACTTCTTTCAGATTTCTTGGATATGAAATTTCCACGATATCCTGGATCTTAGGGGGATCGAATTCAATGCCCCTTTTAGTCACTAGGTATCCAAGAAACTTTCCCGACATGACACCGAAGATACACTTCTCCGGGTTCACTTTCATGTTATATTTCCTCATTGCTCCGAAGATATCCTTCAAATCTTGGAGGTAGTTCTTGTGCAGTTTGCTTTTGACGAGCATGTCGTCGACGTACACTTCAGGAGTTTTCCCGATCCATGGCTTGAATATTGCATCGACCATCCTCTGGTATGTTTCCCCTGCATTCCTTAGTCCAAAGGGAATACGAGTATAGCAGTAGAGTCCGTGTGGTGTAAAGAATGTTGTATGTTGTTGATCTTCCTCGGACAGAGCTATTTGATTGTAACCAGAATGTCCGTCCATGATTGACAGCTCTTCGTGGCCTTCTACCGTGTCCACCAATTGATCGATGCTCGGGAGTGGGTAATTATACTTCGGGCATGCTTTAGTGAGGTTCGTGAAATCGATGCATATTCTTACTCCGCCGTTCTTTTTTGGTACAATGACCATGATCGAAATCTACGTGGGATATCTTACTTCCCTTATGAATCCTGCCTCCATAAGTTTGTTCAGCTCCTTCTCGACTGCCTGGTGGTACTCTGGCGCCATCTTTCGTAATTTTTGCCTGAATGGGTTCGTGCCTGGATTTATCCGAAGTTCGTGATGTACGACCTTGGGATCGATTCCTGGCATATCTCCTAATTTCCATGCGAAGATATCTGCAAATTCCTTGAGAAACTTGATCAGCGCTACCTCACGATCTTTGTCCATTAACGTGCCTATCTTGATTATCTTGGGATCCTCTTCTGTACCGAAATTAATTTCCTTGGTAGGTTCTACAGGTGTGAACGTAGGATTCGGTTCCCTTAAGGGGAACGTTCTTTAGTTTCTATTTGGCGGGTTCCTCAGCTTCCTTCGCTCCTGAGATGCTTGTTTCGGCAGTTTGAACGATGCTACTCTTCATCGAGATTTTCCTCGAAATATCTTCGAGGTATAAGTCAATCGCTTTGTCTTTGGATGATGCTTTGTCCTTGCCCCTTCGGGCTTTGCGTCGCTCTTCCTGTTCAGTGTACATTTGATTTTGCATGGCTTGACACTCTCGTGCGGTGACCTGATCCCCTTTGATCTCCATTTTCCCTTCGGGAGTTGGGAATCTAAGGTATTGGTGGTAGGTTGTCGCCACACATTTGAGTTTATGCACCCATCGTCGTCCAGTGATAGCATTACAGGGGGATGGAGCATCTACTACGCTGAACCTGGTACTGACCTTCATTGGTCCTACATTGAATTCTAAAACAATATCTCCCAGAGGCTTCGTGGACACCCCATTGAACCCATAAATGGTGTAGTAAGAAAACATCAACTGCTCATCATTTAATTTCATTCGCTTGAATGTATCATAGAAAATGACGTTGACTGAACTTCCTCCATAAATCAAGATTTTCTTTATAGTCCATCCAGAGACAGGTAATGTGAGTATTAATGGATCGTTATGGTCTTCCATGTCCTCTTCAACATCATCGGCGAAAAAAGTCAGTGGCACATTCATCCAATTTTCATGTCCATCTACTTCTTCCCCATCGATCTTATACAATTCACAATAGTACTCGAATTGTTTTCTCAACCTCTTCCCTATCTGGTTAGTTAGTGATGGATCGTTGGGCTATGAACAAGAGATAGTGTTGATCGTCCTGTCGCTCTCTGGAAGGTGGACTTGCTTGCTTCGTTTGGTCCTTTCTTCGGGTTCTGGATTTTGAACATATATCTTGAGATCTCCGGCATCAACCAATTTTTGGATCATTATTTTGAGATTCTTGCATTTCTCAGTTTGGTGACCGTTGAAGCAGTGGTACTCGCAATAATCCCTTGATTTCTTGGATCTTGGTGGTTGTTTTCCCTTGGACCACGACCACTCGAGGTTGGCTCGGCCCTTGATCTCCATGAATATGCGGACATGACTGGTGTTAAGATTTGTATAGACATGATCTTCGAACTTCTTATCGTTGTGCCGATGCTCATCTCTTCGTCCTCTTTTATCTTCGTTGAAACGTTCGGTCGAATTGGTTCTTTTGACCCGTTAGCTTGCTCTATTGAGTTTGTGCGATAATATTTCTGCATCTACGCTCTAGGGTTGTATCGTTGGATCTCCTCCAGCCTGGAGTGCTTTTCGATGATTACCCGAAGATCTCCGCCATCATTTCTGCACGTAGACTCTCCATTGCGAGAAAATGCTCCTCCCTCATGGCGGATCGTCTCGATCTTCGAGTTTCACTGTTGAAGTAATCTGTATCTTTGGGAGCATAGTCGGGATCAGACAGTCTATTTCCTCTTGCATTACATCGATTATGTGGCTCGGGATTGTCGATATTGGCCACTATCATCCTTCGGTCATAGTTCGGCTGCGGCGCTTTGGAATTCGCTTCGTCATGTTGATTCTCTACTTCGGCGCTATGGGAAATATTTTCTTTGATCTTTTGGTTCTCTCGTGCTAGCAGATCCACAGCGTCGGCCTATACACCTTCTGGTTTCTTTTCAATTCTTCGAGCTCGGCTATTAGCTGAATGAAATGATTCAATCCCTAGTTCGGAGTCCATACCAACGCTTGTCTATCGGCGACTATAGTACGGTCTTCATCTACTGTCTGTATTAGTGGAATTGGTGGATCAACGGGTAAGACCCGAAGCTCCATGGGTTGCAGAGTTGGTTGGTTCGGCGCCAACAGAGGTTGGGGAATCGACGGTGGTCGGTTTTGATCATCCGTGAGTGGCATCCCATAGGCAGGTTGATGTATTGTTGATTCCGCAACTCCTTCTCATTTTTCGTTCGCTCGGGTTGCCGCCGCTACTTTGGTGGCTCCGGCTTTGGTTGCTGCAACTTTGAGGGCAGCCGCTGCTATCGTGCCGGCATATGGAGGTGTAGTACTTTCCGCTCCGTCCTTCTTTTTGGTCGCTGCTTTGAGCTTTTCACCCTTCTGCTTGCTGCGCGTCACCACTTGAGTGGTCCTTGGTGCTTCTTTTGACAATGCCTTAGCTTTTCCAACATCCTTTGATTTATACATACCCTGCAAAAATGATCGTTGACAAGGCACACATATCCACGAGATTTGGTTAGTTGTAAGTAAAACTATGATGTAGCGAAAAGCCGAAGCATTTTCCCGTTAAGCTTGAGACAAAATAAAATCAATTCTTGGATCCCATTGAAAACATAGATCTAAAGGTTTTTGGAAGAGAGAACACAGATCCAAAAGTTTATGAAAGAGAAAACATAGATCCAAGGGTTTTTGGACGAGAAAACACGGATCCAAAAGTTTATGAAATAGAAAACACAGATCCAAGGGTTTTTGGAAGAGAAAACACATACCCAAAGGTTTCCTAAATTTTTTTCCGGTTTATCACCGTAAATCCGTGTTAAAAATAACGTTGGCCGATGAAAAATCACAGGGGAAGATAAATCTTTTACCGGGACAAACGTGTCCCTGTTTCTAGCGACAGATTGTGAACACAGAAATAACGATTGTATCATCTTGTTCACAAACAATATTCACAATATTGATAAACTACTAAAATGATTGAAATACATATAAAACAACATATGGTAATTATGTTAGAAACTCTGAGCCTTCGGGCTCGTCCTCGTTTCGCCTCAATAAAGAATCTATGGTGATGTAAACGATGCATGGCACGCAAGTGGGTATTGATGGTGGTTTTTAGCTTAGGGTTAAAATCGTAAAACCTTAGTCAGACAGCGACGTCACACTTGAGTAATAATGTCGCCACTAGCACATTTATTAAACCATTCAACATGTCCGCGTAAAATTACCAGCGTACCTTTTTTTTTATGTAAATGCCATGATCCACGGCAGAGCCCTCGGTAGTGACCGACATCATCTCTACACATGCCGGCAACACATGCTAGCCAAACGTGCCAATAACGCGTGACACATATCCTAAACTAGGGTTTCGACACGCTAAACCCTAATAGTCACATCTCCGTGCCAAAGGCATGCCAACCATGCCAGCCGCACCACCGTGCCAATGACATGCCATGCCAGCCACATCTTGTAACCAAAGGCATTCCAACCATGCTAGCCGCACCATCATGCCAATGGCATGCCATGCCATCCACATCTCCGCGCCAAAGGCATTCCAACCATGTCAGCCACACCACCGTGCTAATGGCATGCCATGCCGGCCACATCTCCGTGCCAAAGGCATGCCAACCATTCCAGCCACACCACCGTGCCAATGGCATGCCATGCCAGTTACCTCTCCGCGCCAAAGGCATGCCAACCATGCCATCCGCACCACCGCGCCAATGGCATGCCATGCCAGCCACATCTCCTCGCCAAAGGCATGCCAACCATGCCAGCTGATAGACGCATTTATGTGTCTATTTTATTCTCAATGTTCTGTATTGTTAGACTCAATTAAGTACTTATTGTGTTATTTTGTGTTCTTGTAGGAAATTTTAGAGAAATAAGCCCTTGCGGCGAAATGGGCTCAAAATGCAGTGTTTTACACCCCGGAGAAATGTACCGTAGGCACCTCAGAAATGCACCGGAAGCGTCCCAGAAATGTCCCGGAGGAACCCAGAAAAATTACTATTTCCACCCCAATTGATATTCGCACCCCAGCACTCTGGATAAGGAGCACCTTCTTCGACAATTTGAATTTGTGTTTTTGGCGGGAAATGAAGTTTTCAACTGGTAGAATTTTGATTATCAAAATGAATAGGTTAGAGTGCGATTCAATCGCTGAAAATTGGCAGAAAGAAGTGATATGGCATGAGGAACACATTATGGGCAGTGGGTTCGATCAGAAGTGGCTGGAAAACGCGTGATGATCCTTGAGCCCAAAACAGAGCACGTGCACTGTAACATGAGAAAAAATGGAGTTCTTGTGTGCACGGAAGAGTCCTACTAGCGTTGGAAGAGTGTTGAGGCGTGGAGAAGACATTTGGGAGCGTGCAGGATCAAAGTTAACGCTGCATGGGATTAAATATGGAAATTTTCGTTATTATTGGCAGCCGAGAATATTTGGATTAAATGGAGAATATATGCAATCAATGGTCGGATTTTTGGCTCCAATTCACTATAAATACAAGGCAAAACAGTTTGGGAAAGGGTGTCGAGAGTTTTGGGAGCTAGGGAGAGCTAGAGAAGACGAAATCAGAGTTTAACAAAACTCAGTTTCTGCTGCTGCATGAAGATGAACACGAAGAACAATAGACTGTAAGAGTCTGTCGTTCTTCAACAGTGACAGCGACAATGGAGTGTGGGTCGTAGTTTCCCAAAGACTACAACATTTCATATGTATCGTTCTTGTGTGACGCTTCCTGTGGGTCGCACATTAGCTGTTTACACCATTTTCTTTTCTTCTCATCATTTGTAAACCATTTTTGAGCCATAATAAATTATTTTGAGAGCATTTATATTATGATGAGCTAATTCCCTCGTAACCAAGACAATGGAGGAAGCTATTCACGCAACATAAATGGGTAACTATTTCATTTAATTATATAATTCACCTAATCGCTGCTTTTGCAGAGTTTTAAATTGTTTGAATGATTGTCTTAATTATTTGTTATTCAGTTTGATAGTTTATGCTTGGTTTAATCTCTTGATAATCTATGCTTAAGGTTTACAAATAATGTTTGAGAATCTGTATGATTGATAGTGAATTAAAGATAAAAGAGGACTTAAGAATTGAATAGAGTTTTGAAATATTTTATCATTCAATTTTGCATAATAGTGAAATATATTGTCTTGGTTACCTCTCGCACCCATTGTTAATAATTTTGTATATAATATTATTAAATCTTTAAATTTAATCTTCACAAGTCCGAGAGTTTGAACCTCATTACTACAACCCACGAAAAATCTATAATCACCAGCCGCACCACCGTGACAATGGCATGCCATGCTATCCACATCTCCGCGCCAAAGGCATGCCAACCATGCCAGCCGCACCTCCGCACCGAAGCCATGGCTCCATGCCTATGGATGCCAAACGAAGGGTTGCAACAATCAACGACCACCCTTCCTTCTGAGATCCAAATCTCTCAGCCGTCCAAGATCGACACCAAACGTGTGGAAACTTTTGTCCCAATGCCAAGCCCTAATTTTGGCCGCGTCTAAACTATGCCAAAACCCTAATTTTGGCCGCGCCTAAAACTATGCCAAAATCCTATCTTTGCCGCGCTTAAACCATGCCAAAGCCACGCCGGCCATGCCTCCATGCCGCTGGCTGCCAAACGGAGGGCTGCAACAATCAACGGGTACCCTTCCCTCTGAGATGCAAATCTCAGCCGTACAAAATTGCCAACAAACGACTTGTGGCAATCTCTTGACTATGGTGCCAACTCTTGGCCACGGTGCCAAAACCTTAATTTGGCTATGCAGAAGCCATGCCGGCCATGCCTCCATGCCACTGGTTGCCAAACGGAAGGTTGCAACAATCAACGGCTATCTTTCCTCCTGAGATGCAGATCTCAGCCATACAAACTTGCCACCAAACGACTTGTGGAAATATCTTGGCTACGGTGCCAACACTTGGCCACCGTGCCAAAACCCTAATTTGTCCACGGTGCCAAAGCCTTAATTTGTCCACTCCAAAGCTATGCCGGCCATGCCTCCATGTCGTTGGTTGTCAAACGGAAGGTTGCAATAATCGACGGCTGTCCTTCCTCCCGAGATGCAGATCTCAGCCGTACAAACTTGCCACCAAACGACTTGTGGAAATCTCTTGGCTACGGTGCCAAAGCCCTAATTTGGCCACGCCAAAGCCATGCCGTCCATGCCTCAATGCCGCTGGATTCCAAACGGAAGGTTGCAACAATCAACGGCTATCCTTCCTCCTGAGATGCAGATTTTAGACGTACAAACTTGCCACCAAACGACTTGTGGCAATCTCTTGGTTGCGGTGCCAACTCTTGGCCACGGTGCCAAAGCATTAATTTGGCCACGCTAAAGCCATGCCGGCCATGCCTCCATGCTGCTGGCTGCCAAACGGAAGGTTGCAACAATCAATGACTATCCTTCCTCCTGAGATGCATATCTTAGCCATACAAACTTGCCACCAAACGACTTGTGGAAACCTTTGGCTACGCCGCCAACTCTTTGGCCACTAAAAATACTTAGCTATGCCAATTCTTTGGTCACGGTACCAAGCCCTAATTAGCCACGCCAAGAGTATGCGCAAGCCATGCCAGTACCGTGGCCACGCCACTAGCTACCAACGGAAGGTAACCACAATCAACGGCTAACATTCCTCTCAAGATGCGAAATATCGGCCGTCGAAAGTCACCACCGAACCGGCAAGCCTCTTAATCTTAACTTTCCAAACAATAGAAACATGCTACACGTATTCCACGGAAACACTCGAGACATCAAAATATGTCACAAACTGGGGGATGCTCATCAGGGTATTGGTCTGGAGGTTTATAACGTGCGGCGTACACTACGCCCGTTACAAGAAAGTGTCATAAGAATGAGGTGGTTAGTAAATATAAGAAGTAATGGTGAAACCTTTCCTTCATTATGGAAACATCAATTCCATGCGTTACCCGTTACCGCTTTCTTCCATTTACTCAACTGTTTCTACTTCTTACGAGACCAGGGTACGTTTCGTTGCGACTTGTATAAATAGGTCTCACCTATTTCCACTAAAGAACAAGTTTTTGGTTAGGAGAATACAACACTCAGAAATCACTTGTTAGCTTTCCCATCTGTTAGATTTCCACTTTATGATACAAGTCGTCAAACAACTACTCTTCCGGAATTAACTATTCTGGTCTCAACACTCTCTTCGCTTCCCTCCCTAGACCAACCCTTCTCCTTCACTTTGTGACCGAAGCAAGTCTGGAACGGCCATTTCTTGCTTTAGGTCGGATTTTTACAGATTGATCTCTCGAATCAAAGTACTCCCTTGCAGTACATTGTTTAGGGTTTAGACTCGTTTCTCACTTACACACTCGAAATTACCCAAATCCGCAGAAACTGTTTTCACCCTCAATCAATTGGAGACCACAGTGGGAGATTAATCTCTCAGTTGCAATACCAATTTCAGATTACGCTTTTTAACTTCAACTCAGGAAGATGGTCAGTTTTAGGACTGAATCCGTGCCCCCAAGTTTCACTCAGGTGAATGGCAATGTTTCCTCTCCCAACGCAGCGTCCAACAACGCGATCGACGGAGAAGTTCCAAGGCTGGAAGATTTGGCACGGGTTCAGGAGATCCACTCCAGGAATATGGATCTGATGAAAGAGGCGATTAATAGCATACTCGACTTCCTTATCAGCTTAACATCGGAGTTGAGTGACCCACCTGTCCCGGAAACTCCGTAACTGGGGACTAACGTCCCAGACGATCATTCCCAAGTCAACATCTTCACTACCAATCAGAAACCAGTAGGCCAGGAAGCGGCCTCATTGGTGGAAAGTTTATGTGAACTCCTACATCTTTCAAAGAATCAACAGATGGAGACGTTCATTGCCATCAATCAAATAGCGTCAAACGCATCCCTGGTTCCTTCGCGTTTGAAAACGTCAAGAATTCCGGAGATGTACATCAACAATGTCACGTTTACCGACGACGACATGATGGCAGAAAAAGGACGCAACCGGGACCTACACGTCACAGCCCATATCAAGGATGTGGAATTCAAAAGGGCCCTCATCGACACAGGAGCGTCCTCCAATGTCGTTACCCTTAAGATTCTCAGAACAACCAGGGTGCGTCCAAGAGAAGTCGTGCGACATTCCAATACGATGACCGATTTCGAAGGAAACCAAACCAGCATGTGTGGATACATTAGATAAATATCAAGGCGTTTATAACACCTATCAAATTCCCCCACACTTAGACTTTTCTAGTCCTCGAGCAAATCAAACAAAACAATTTTAAAACATACATACAACTCCATGTCGTCGAGGCTACGTTCACACTTAGCATGTATAACAAGCCTTAATTTGAACCCCCTAGGTGTCCCTAGTGGACGAGTTATAGTCTCGTGAAGGTTTACAAGAGGTATACCTACAAAAACTATATTTCCAACTCCAGCTACCTATGACAAATCTATGAACAAATCCAAAATGGCTGCAGGAGGAAGTACCCTGATGCAAATCCAATTCATATATAAGTAAACAAAATTGTACTCTGAAAGTCGAACAAACCACAATAATCGGAATCTAACTAACCACAATCACACATGAATAGATTAAGAAGATGAATAAAGAGATAGATATTTGCGAATGTTGACTAAGTGAACGGTGTTTCCCATATCTGTTTGAAGGCCACCTCCAAGATGAACCTATGAATCCTATTGGATTGAGATACGGTCTGAATTCTAGTGTCAACACAAGTGGCATATACAAGGGAACCAACGGTCAACAATCTTATACCTCAAACTCATTAGTTCTTTCACTATCAATACCACTAGTTCAGTACCACTAACAATAACACGACCATCTTCTTAAAATTTCCTTTCATTTAATAAATCATATTCAAAACTAGCTCTACAGATTCAATTCCAGCAATCCAAATTTATGTCAGAATCAATTGGAGGGTTCCAAGTTGCAAAAACTGTTTCAGTGTCCATCATCGCAGATCTTTTAGATATAACTGCATTTGCTACTTCCGTTATATAGTTTTTAATACAAACAATAAATTCATCTAGCCTGAACTGAATTTTATCAAACACAATACAACATCTAATCTTCCAAATGTACCAAAGAGTACAACTAATTGCTCTCATTTTTTCCTGCACAATCTCATCATAAAAATTGTTACAGCTAATAAAGTTTGTTAATCAGTCAGTGAGAGTATTATTACCCAACATACCTGTAATAGAATGGTTGAGTGCAAACCAAATTCTGTGAACAACAGAACAATCAAAAAATAAATGTTGCATACATTCGTTTTTTATACCACAAAGAGGACAAATTGCATCAATATCTTGGACACATTTAACAATCTTATCTCTAGTAGGTAAGCAGTCTTGAATACATCTCCATAAAAATGTAAAACTTTAGGAGGTAATTAGACATTCCAAAACCTTTTCCATGGGAAACTAACAACCAAAGAAATCACATTCTGCTGAGATTCACCAAGTAATATATTATAAGCAGACTTAATAGAGAACATTCCATTCCTAATTCATGTCCATCTAAGTTGATCTCTTCCTACAACAAGGATTCTAATTTTGCTATGTGTTCTACAACATCACAAGGAAACAAACTATGAAGCATCGTTAAGTTCCAGATTTTAGTATCTCTGTCAATTAGTTGACTAACCTTCCGGACAGATGAGGAATACATACTACTAGGAACATGTTTACCTAAACTAGGGATCCAAACATCCTTCCATATGTGATCTCCTCATCAGTGGCTAATTCCCAACAATAGTTTCCCTTAATTATGGCTAATCCTTTACAAACACCTCTCCATATCCAACCAACATTGCTACGAACCTCATCAGAGAGGGGATTACACGTTGGAAAATACTTGAATTTTAAGATTTGGTACCAAAGAGCATCTTCATCCTGCAAAAGTCTCTAAGATAATTTTGTTAAAAGAAAAAGATTGAAAATAGCAGTCTGCCTAATATTTAACCCACCTCTATGTTTTGAGTCAGCCAAATGGTCCATTTTCTAAAATAAATACCTTTAATGTTGTTATCTTTATGTCAGCAAAATTTTCTCTGAATAAAATCCATTCTATCAGTGACTTTTTTTGGCATGGGGAAATCATACATCTGGTGAGTGGAGAGGGACCCTAGAACAGTCTGACAAAGTATAGTTCTAGCTGGTTGGTTGAAGTGTTTAGATTTCCATACAGACAATCTATCATCATATCTTTCAAGCATGCTGGTAAAAGATTCAGTCTTACTGGTTTGCAATAGAAGAGGGACTCCGAGATATTTATCTTGAGGTCCCATTTTCTTAATATTCAGGATATTTTTTATAGCAGTAATATCATTATGACAAGTTTTGGGGTTAAAATATAGCCCTGAATCAAAATTGATAGCTTGTACAGAAGCTTTACTAAAACTTTCCAAAATAGAGTTAAGATGTTTTATCTCCTTAGGATTAGCTTTGGTGAAAATTAGGATATCATCTACAAAAAACCGATGAGAAACAGGAGGACAAGAAGGATTGTTTTTAGCAACCTTAATACCTTTAATAAGATTATTATTTTCATCTTGGGTAAGAGCTCTATTGAGAACATCCACACAAATAATAAATAGGTATGGAGACAAGGGATCACCTTGTCTCAAACCTATGCTAAGATGGAAAACACTACCTGGAGAACCATTAAGCATGACTGAAGTTGTTATTGTGGAAACACACTGCATTATCAAATGAGAAAAAGCATCATTGAAACCAAGACAATTTAAAAAGTCATTCAAAATTGATCATTCAATCCTCAAAAGTTTTGCTCATGTCCAATTTAATAGCCATTAGACCCTTTTCAGATTTATGTTTTTTCATAGAGTCAACTATTTCACGTGCAATCACAATATTATCTGTCATGAACCTATTTTGGACAAAAGCAGCTTGATAGGGACTAATGATTTTGCTTAACAGAGGTTTAACCTATTTGCTAAGATTTTGAAATCACTTTTCAAGAAGTGTTACACACACTGATAGACTTAAAATCACTAGCTGTTTTAGGACAATTAATCTTAGGAATCAAAGATAGGGAATTATGATTGTTTTCTTTTAAAAAAAAGTTACTACTGAAAAAAGACTGCATCATTTTCACAGTATCTTCACCAGAAATGTCCCTCATTTGTTGGTACAAATCTGGAGGAAACCATCTGGACCAGGAGATGTCCATGGTCTCATTTTGAAGACAACATTCTTTATTTCATCATAAGTAGGAATTTTGATCAGCAAATGATTATATTGATCAGAAATACAAGGTTGAATGTTTTCAAAAATAAGTCTATCTCTAGTAGGGTTACTAGTCATAGACATAACAACAAAATGATGGAAGAGAGTATCAATAATAACAGTTCTATCCGTGATCCATGTACCTGCAGGAGCTTGTAAGGCTTCAATCTGAGTTCTTCTTTTCTTGTAATTAGCCCAGAAACCCAGAAGACTCAAAACAGAAAGCGTGCAATGAAATTTTGCTAAAGCTACGAAGTCTATTTTTAGATATACCTAAATCTTTCTAGGCATATTGAATAAAGGCAAAAAAGGATGTGAAATAAAAACTCAGAAACCCCCTTAACCAAAACTTTTTATAATGGAAAATCTTCCCTTTATGTATCAGTGTTAGTATATCTGGATTAGTGATTAAAACTTTTGTTTAGTGATTAAGATAATTTTTCAGAATTATAAAGTTTTGGGTAGATGAAAAAACTTGGGGAAAAAAAATCAAGTTTTTATTGAGAAGGAGAGAAAGAAAAGTAGAAAGTGAAAAAAATAATTCTTGATTCAATGGAGGATGAGGAGGGTCATTCTTCATCTAAAAAACCTAGGAAAATACATATCAACTACAACAATGATCCAGAAATGGATGATTTCTTAGATTATGAGAATGATTTTACACAAACTCAAACTCAAGATGATGATTTTTATGAGCCAAATCCAGATGACGAATACATAGATGAGGAACCCAATGCTTCTAACACACAGGTACACTTCTAATTTATGTTTAATCTCACTTTTATAGCTTGAAATCATCAAAAAATTATATTTTTCATCATGGTTCGGCGAACCACGACTATGTTCGGCTTAAAACTATAAGCCGAACCCACTAAATTGATGAACAATTCAGCTAGCTGAATTTGTTAACATTATACGCCGAACCTTCATTTTCCAACTTCGAACCTATTTGCAAGATCCTAGTTCGGCTTATATTAAAGTCTAATAACAAGCCGAACCTATTCCTGAGAGTTTTGGAAGAAAATATGTCACTAGTTCGGCTTATTTAATGAATATCGTATGAGCCGAACCTGTTTGAAATATTTGGTTCGGCTTGTTACCTAAGTAGTATACATGCCAAGCATACCATTAATAATTTTTGGATTCATAATTTGTTAATGATTCGGCCCATATTGTGATTATCGTAGTAGCCGAACCTTATAAATGCACTAGGTTCGGCAAATATTATGATTATCGTACAAGCGGAACCTAACCATTAATTTTTCTTTGTAGTATCTAATTTTGTAATATTTTTTTGTAGATCGTGCTTGATGGACCTGTACCGATGTTGTCGGAACATTTCAAATTTTTTCAAATGATTGAATTTAAGAAATAAGATATCAAAATATACATTTGCCGCTTAAGATTTTGCATAAAAACATTTGGATTTACGGAATCAATAAGTGGTATCTTTATTTTTGAAACTAGATGTTAGAGAGACACAAAGAGGGATCCTCTATTCAAAATAGGACGTGTGTAGTTTCTGCAATTAAGCATTATGACGTAGGGAAAAAAGCCACTCATAATTTGCAAGTCCAAGTGCTCATGTTGACTCTATTAAGAAGTTTTTGTGTTCCATCTTCCACGTACAAACATCATAACCATCTCAAATTAATTAATTGAAGCAAGGTGCAGCATAGATACACACGTCAACAGTACACAAACCAAATATAAAAATGTCCGGCTGTCCCGAAATACAAAATATGTGCCGAACTAAGGTAACTTTCATTGTGTTGATGAAACATAGAGTAGTTCGGCTGATAGGTGAAAAATTAATATGAGCCAAACTTCGTCACTTCAAATACACAAGTAATGTTCGGCTGAAATTTCATACTATCGAATAAGCCGAACTTTTACTTCGCTATATATATAATCGTTCTCGGCAGATAATTGATATTGACTTATAAGCCGAACTGTTCATAAGCACTTTCAGGGTGAAAAATAATGAACAGTTCGCCTAATAACGGAAATAAATTATCAGCCGAACATAAATATGTGATCGTTAAAAACCAACGTTGTTCCGAATTAAACCTATTTAATCATTCATAAACAATAAAATAAGAGATGGGTTTGCTATAAATACCTTCTAATTCCATTTTAGGAGTTGGTTTTTCAATCAGTTGAATTTTTGGTTCAATTTCAGATTCTGCACATTAAACTTCTATTTGTTCTTCGATTGATGGATTAGAAAAGGATTCAGAACGCCTACTTCCAACTTTTTGCATTGTGCAAGTCATTATATAATTGAATATAATCCATGATCAATTTTTACCAATCGATAATTAATTATAGTGTTGGAAAAAAAGTTTGTCGACGGTACACGACGGTTGAGCAAAAGGAAGAAGGAAGAAGAAGAGATGTATATGATAGGAAACTGATTTTGATTTTTTTTTTAAGGGTAAGGATATGTTAGTAATTTAAATTGTTTGAGGGTATATAAGAAATTGCACTACCATTAGTTGTCCCTTATAAAATCATCCTAGATGGGAAAATAATTTTGTATGCCCAGAATTTTTTGTGTATGCCTAAAGGTGAAAATTAGGCGCAGGCCCCCCCAAAAAAATTCTCATTGTCAGGCCAACAATTAATTTTAGGTAGTGTAACCCCATAATTATTTACGTGACACCCATAATTATATGAAATTATTAAAAATGTCTGCATGACGAATTATGCATCCGCATGACGGGTTATGCATACTATTTTTTCAGGGATAACGCATTATGCATTCTAATTTTTCAGGGGTATAATTGGCAACACAACTTGATATAACATATCTAAAAAACTGCGCCTTGGAATTTAACAAATTTTATATCGTTGGAAATCTTTTTAAGAGAGCTACACAACGAGTACAAACAACAATATCAAATTTTTGTTTTTAACAAAAAAATCTGAGGTGATCATTGTTTTAAGGAAAATTTTCGAAAACTTGATAGATAACCATTATGCAGCCACCAAAAAAGATGCATAACACATTCTGCAGACGCATATCGAATTATGCAACCATTTTCTCGACTGCATAACAAAGTTATGCATCTGTAACAAGTTGTGTAACCATTGTTTTGGTTGATTTTAGTGCCTACATAAAAAAATTGATGCATAATGCAGTATGCATCCATATTTACGGATGCATATCAGGTTATGCATCTATTTTCTCGATGCATAAAGATTGTGCGACAATTTTCTCGATGCATAATGCATTATGCATTCATATTTTCGGATGCATAATAGATTATCCATCAATTTTCACGACTGGATAACATGTTATGTGGATATTATTGTAGGTTCATGATAAGTTATGCAACCTTATTTTTTGTTGGTTTCAATACTAAGAAAAAAGTAGCTGCATAACGTGTTATGCAACCGTTTTCTGGACTGCATAACAAATTATGCAAAAAAAAAAAAAAAACTGCAGAAAGTGTTATGCAACCAATTTCGAGAATGCATAACAGGTTATGCAACAAATTTTGTAGATGCGTAACCTGTTATGCATCACTATTCACACCTCCATTTACCATTTTCTTTTAAATGCACGTCACACGCACACCAAACCCATCTACACTTCCATCTCCCTTGCCTTACCACTACAACATCCTTTTAACTCTAATCAGCTGTTGTATAACATACGAGCGAGAGAATCCAATTTTGTACCGAAGAGATAACTGGAATTATATAGGAGTCGGATGGTTGGAATTTTATGGAAGCTTAATTCATGCAACCAAGCATCTCTGTTATTTCCTGTCCAAATAGTGGAGGCCACAAGATCCCTAGTTAAAGGATAAAGAACTTGCGAACAAGTGATTTGTTGCTATTGATACAATACATGATTTTGGTTTTAAATGTCTTATATATAACTTCAGAAGGCTAAAAAACCTAAGACGATGGAACTCTGCGTCTTGTAGTTGATGCCTTCTTAACCATCTGGAGCTATTGAATCAAAGCAGTCAATTTTTCATAAGATGACCCACCTTCTTCCAAAGCTACCTTGGCCTTCTCTTCGAGCTTGTGCATCACCCATCAGCCGACTGACCACATTCGCTATCTTCTCTTTCTTCACTTGTACATCTTCTGCATCTAGTAGTGAGATCTCCAGCTGTTCTGCGACTCCAACCACCGAATTTAAGCCATCGGCTAGAGAACTTAAATCGACACTAAGATTGGGTGAGAACCCATTACAGACACCACTAGTTTCAACCACCGGAATCACTTAATGCCCCTGTTATTGCTGTTAAACCATCACCAGAAATGCCAATACTTCATCACCAAATACTACCACCTGAAATCCTTGTCTCGTGCAGTAAAATCAAACCCTCAATCTGCTGTTGCTCTTTGTATTCCTTGATGATATTCAAACCTCAATTCGACCTCCAAAATTGATCCATATGATTGTATAATTTCAACTGATGTTGTCAATAGTAAGAGAAGATTCAACCTCAGTTGAGATTGAGAGAGTTGTTGCTCATAAACTCCACCAGCACCAGCAGATTCAGTTTAATTCCATCTCCTCTACAAATTCAAGTACAACCAACCACAGTTCGAATACATAATCAGAACCCATATTAGGCTAAAACCACTATGTTTCGGTTTTTCAGAGAGAAAATCCTTAAATGGGTTTGTAAAACAAGGTTTGATAATCATAGATCTATAGCGAAAACTTGATTTCAATGAAGAAATTTTGGATTTTTATGGAATCAGATCGGATTCGGAGGAGATGGAGGAGAAAGATAGAAGAAGAAGAAAGAAGAAGAGTAGGATGAACATATAAATTATCACGATAAAATTTAATTTCAATAATTTTGGGTCGGAGAACAATTTTTTCCTAAAATATGGATGAGCGTCTTCAGATTTCTTGGCCTGGGTTTCAGAGTGGAAGAAATTGGAAAAGTGGGTCTCATGTAGTTTTCACATGCCTAAAAACAGCCTTCAAAGCTACAGCTTAAGCTACTTGAGTAAGCTAAGGGCCCAAATAGCAGCTCAATTTGATGACGCCTAACTTCCTACGACCGTTTATGTTTGAGTTCTCGGTGCTATTTTTCTTTTCTGAAAGGTGATACGGTCAGGTGGCCAGGTAGGCTTGGGTTGAGGCGCTTGAGCAACTCAAGTGCATTAATTTATCAAGACATTTCACATTGAAGGTTTGTTCTTTAATCCATGGATGGAAGAAGCCTAGAGCATAATCGAGCTAATACAAAACTAACGCGGCCACTGCTTTACTGTTAGGAGCCTATCAAAGTTCCAAACAATATTGGAAAAATTGCAAAACAGTCATAATCGTACTGTTACAAACTATTAACAAAATGGTCATATTTCCGTTAAATAGAGAGTTAAGTGGTGACTCACAGTTAAATATGATAATGAAATTACCTACATATTCTTCCTATTTATCCTTCCATACATAACTTCAAATTATACCTTCATTATAGTTTTTTTGACGGTAGTGCTATTTGTAAGTGGTGGTGTCGCCGCTATCGTTACATCGCATTCAGGTTATTTAAAACGCATTCAGGATCGTTACACCGCATTTACCCAAATGGTTCATCGCTTCCCCTATGGGGTTTAGTGAAGATTTTTAAGCTTCCACCACCACCACCACTAAGGGTGCACGGGAACCGAGCCGAAAAACCGGACCGTCCCGGAACCGGTGGAACCGTACCTGTTTTTGTACCGAACCGAGGAAGAGGGTACAGGTACCGGTCCAAAACCTGAGAACCGGACTCTAGGGAATACAGGTACACGGTCCTAATCTTTATACCGTCCCGTCTCGTTTGTACCGAATAATAATAACCATTAGATTTATGGATCTAATCTGAATATCAGATGGTGGTATATATTGAAAAATTAGTAGGGTTTCTCATTTTTTCATTTTTTCTCCTTCTTTGCAGCTGCTAGAACACCAATTTTACAGGGACCTTCAATTCCAGTTAGAACTACACAAATAATGGCTCTTAAGAATGCTTACAGATCATAGAACAATATCAAGTGTAAAAAGGAACAAAATATTTCAAGTAATTTTAACGAAAGTCAAGCGTGTACAGCTGCCTATGCTTTTCGTTAAAAATTCAGTTTTGCTTTTAGGACCTTCAATTCCAGTCAGAACTAGGCAAATAATGGCTCATTAGAAAGATTAAAGATCGTAGAACAATATCAAGTGTAAAAAGGAACAAAATATTTCAGTTCATTTTTACGAACGCAAAGCGTGTACAGCTGCCTATGCTTTCGTTAAAAATACGGTTTTGCTCTTTGGACCTTCAATTCCATTCAGAACTAGACAAATAATGGTCGTTAGAAAGCTTACAGATCATAGAACAATTTCAAGTGTAAAAAGAAACAAAATATTTCAGTTCATTTTTATGAACGCAAAGCGTGTACATCCTATGCTTTTCGTTAAAAAGCCGGTTTTGCTCTTTGGACCTTCAATTCCAGTCAGAACTAGACAAATAATGGATCGTTAGGAAGCTTACATATCATAGAAAAATATCAAGTGTATAATGGAACAAAATATTTCAGTTCATTTTTACGAAAGCAAAGAGCGTACAACTGCCTATGCTTTTCGTTAAAAATTCGGTTTTGCTCTTTGGACCTTCAATTCTAGTTAGAACTAGACAAATAATGGCTCTTTAGAATGTTTACAGATCATAGAACAATATCAAGTGTAAAAAGGAACAAAATATTTCAAGTAATTTTAACGAAAGTAAAGCGTGTACAGCTGCCTATGCTTTTGTTAAAAATACGGTTTTGCTCTTTGGACCTTCAATTCCAGTCAGAACTAGAGAAATAATGGCTCGTTAGAAAGATTACATATAATAGAACAATATCAAGTGTAAAAAGGAACAAAATATATTTTAGGTTAATTATACGAAAGCAAAGAGTGTACAGTTGCATATGCTTTTCGTTAAAAATTCGGTTTTGCTCTTTGGACCTTCAATTCCAGTCAGAACTAGACAAATAATATCTCGTTAGAAAGATTACAGATCTTAGAACAATATCAAGTTTAAAAAGGAACAAAATATTTTAGGTCATATTTACGAAAGCAAAGCGTGTACAACTGCCTATGCTTTCGTTAAAAATTCGATTCTGCTCTTCGGACCTTCAATTCCAGTCAGAACTAGAGAAATAATGTCTCGTTAGAAATATTACATATCATAGAAAAATATCAAGTGTAAAATGGAACAAAATATTTCAGTTCATTTTTACGAAAGCAAAGCGCGTACAGCTGTTTATGCTTTTCGTTAAAAATTCAGTTTTGCTCTTTGGACCTTCAATTCTAGTTAGAACTAGACAAATAATGGCTCTTAAGAATGCTTACAGATCATAGAACAATATCAAGTGTAAAAAGGAACAAAATATTTCAAGTAATTTTAACGAAAGTAAAGCGTGTACAGCTGCATATGCTTTTCGTTAAAAATTCAGTTTTGCTTTTTGGACCTTCAATTCCAGTCAGAACTTGGCAAATAATGGCTCATTAGAAAGCTTACAGATCATATAACAATATCAAGTGTAAAAATGAACAAAATATTTCAGATCATTTTTACGAACGCAAAGCGTGTACATCCTATGCTTTTCGTTAAAAAGTCGGTTTTGCTCTTTGGACCTTCAATTCCAGTCAGAACTAGACAAATAATGGCTCGTTAGGTAGCTTAAATATCATAGAATAATATCAAGTGTAAAAAGAAACAAAATTTTTCAGTTCATTTTTAGGAAAGCAAAGCGTGTACAGCTGTTTATGCTTTTCGTTAAAAATTTAGTTTTGCTCTTTGGACCTTCAATTCCAGTGAGAACTAGACAAATAATGGCTCTTAAGAATGCTTACAGATCATAGAACAATATCAAGTGTAAAAAGGAACAAAATATTTCAAGTAATTTTAACGAAAGTAAAGCGTGTACAGCTGCCTATGCTTTTCGTTAAAAAATCGGTTTTGCTCTTTGGACCTTCAATTCCAGTCATAATTAGACAAATAATGGCTCGTTAGGAAGCTTACATATCATAGAATAATATCAAGTGTAAAAAGGAACAAAAAATTTCAAGTTAATTTTACGAATGCAAAGCGTGTACCACTGCCTATGCTTTTCGTTAAAAATTCGGTTTTGCTCTTTGTACCTTCAATTCCAGTCAAAACTAGACAAATAATGGCTCGTTAGAAATATTACAGATCATAGAACAATACCAAGTGTAAAAAGGAACAAAATATTTCAGGTCTTTTTTACGAAAGCAAAGCGTGTACAGCTGCCTATGTTTTTCGTTAAAAATATGGTTTTGCTATTTGGACCTTCAATTCCATTCAGAACTAGACAAATAATGGCTCATTAGAAATATTACATTTCATAGAACAATATCAAGTGTAAAAAGGATGAATATATTTCAGTTCATTTTTACGAACACAAAGCGTGTACAATTGCCTATGCTTTTCGTTAAAAATACGGTTTTGCTCTCTGGACCTTGAATTCCAGTCAGAACTAGAAAAATAATAGCTCGTTAGAAAGCTTACATATCATAGAATAATATCAACTGTAAAAAGGAACAAAATATTTCAGGTTAATTTTACGAAAGCAAAGTGTGTACAGCTGCTTATCCTTTTCTTTAAAAATTCGGTTTTGCTCTTTGAACCTTCAATTCCAGTCAGAACTAGACAAATAATGGCTCGTTAGAAAGCTTACATATAATAGAATAATATCAAGTGTAAAAAGGAACAAAATATTTCAGTTCATTTTTAGGAAAGCAAAGCGTGTACAGCTGCCTATCCTTTTCGTTAAAAATTCGGTTTTGCTCTTTGGACCTTCAATTCCATTCATAACTAGACAAATAATGGCTCGTTAGAAAGATTACATATCATATAACAATAACAAGTGTAAAAAGGAACAGAATATTTCAGGTCATTTTTACGAAAGCAAAGCGTGTACAACTGCCTATGCTTTTCGTTAAAAATTCGGTTTTGCTCTTTGGACCTTCAATTGCAGTCAGAACTAGACAAATAATGGCTCCTTAGAAAGATTACAAATCATATTACAATATCAAGTGTAAAAAGAAACAAAATATTTCAGGTCATTTTTACGAAAGCAAAGCGTGTACAGCTGCCTATGCTTTTCGTTGAAAATACGGTTTTGCTCTTTGTTCCTTCAATTCTAGACAGAACTAGACAAATAATGGCGAGTTAGAAATATTACATATCATAGAACAATATCAAGTGTAAAACGGAACAAAATATTTCAGTTCATTTTTAGGGAAGCAAAGCGTGTACAGCTGCCTATCCTTTTCTTTAAAAATTCGGTTTTTCTCTTTGGACCTTCAATTCCAGTCAGAACTAGACAAATAATGGCTCTATAAAAATCTTACATATCATAGAATAATATCAATTTTAAAAAGGAACAAAATATTTCAGTTCATTTTTAGGGAAGCAAAGTGTGTACAACTGCCTATCCTTTTCGTTAAAAATTCGGTTTTGCTCTTTGGACCTTTAATTCCACTCACAACTAGACAAATAATGGCTCGCTAAAAAGCTTACATATCATAGAATAATATCAATTGTAAAAGGGAACAAAATATTTCAGGTTAATTTTACGAAAGCAAAGTGTGTACAGCTGCCTATCATTTTCTTTAAAAATTTGGTTTTGCTCTTTGAACCTTCAATTCCAGTCAGAACTAGACAAAAAATGGCTCGTTAGAAAGCTTACATATCATAGAATAATATCAAGTGTAAAAAGGAACAAAATATTTCAGTTCATTTTTAGGAAAGCAAATCGTGTACAGTTGCCTATCCTTTTCGTTAAAAATTCGGTTTTGCTCTTTGGACCTTCAATTCCAGTCATAACTAGACAAATAATGGCTCGTTAGAAAGATTACATATCATATAACAATATCAAGTGTAAAAAGGAACAAAATATTTCAGGTCATTTTTACGAAAGCAAAGTGTGTACAGCTGCATATGCTTTTCGTTGAAAATACAGTTTTTCTCTTTGTTCCTTCAATTCTAGACAGAACTAGACAAATAATGGCGAGTTAGAAATATTACATATCATAGAACAATATCAAGTGTAAAAAGGAACAAAATATTTCAGTTCATTTTTAGGGAAGCAAAGCGTGTACAACTGCCTATCCTTTTCTTTAAAAATTCGGTTTTTCTCTTTGGACCTTCAATTCCAGTCAGAACTAGACAAATAATGGCTCTCTAAAAAGCTTACATATCATATAATAATATCAAGTGTAAAAAGGAACAAAATATTTCAGTTCATTTTTAGGGAAGCAAAGTGTGTACAATTGCCTATCCTGTTCGTTAAAAATTCGGTTTTTCTCTTTGGACATTTAATTCCAGTCAGAACTAGACAAATAAAGGCTCGCTAAAAAGCTTACAGATCATAGAAAAATATCAATTGTAAAAAGGAACAAAATATTTCAGGTCATTTTTACGAAAGCAAAGCGTGTACAGTTGCCTATGCTTTTCGTTAAAAATACGGTTTTGCTCTTTGGAACTTCAGTTCTAGTCGGAACTAGACAAATGATGGCTCGTTAGAAAGCTTACAGATCATATAACAATATCAAGTGTAAAAAGGAACAAAATATTTCAGTTCATTTTTACGAAAGCAAAGCGTTTACAGTTGCATATCCTTTTCTTTAAAATTATGGTTTTGCGATTTGGGCCTTCAATTCCAGTCAGAACTAGACAAATAATGGCTAGTTAGAAAGCTTACAGATCATAATAAAATATCAAGTGTAAAAAGGAACAAAATATTTCAGGTCATTTTTACGAAAGCAAAGTGTGTACTGCCTATGTTTTTCGTTATAAAGTCGGTTTTGCTCTTTGGACCTTCAATTCCAGTCAGAACTAGACATATAATGGCTCGTTAGGATGCTTACATATCATAGAATAATATCTAGTGTAAAAAGGAACAAAAATTTTCATTTCATTTTTAGGAAAGCAAAGCGTGTACATCTGCCTATCCTTTTCGTTAAAAATTCGGTTTTGCTCTTTGGACCTTCAATTCTAGTCATAACTAGACAAATAATGGCTCGTTAAAAAGATTCCATATCATAGAACAATAACAAGTGTACAAAGGAACAAAATATTTCAGGTTAATTTTACGAATGCAAAGCGTGTACGACTGCCTATGCTTTTCGTTAAAAATTCGGTTTTGCTCTTCGGACCTTCAATTCCAGTCAGATTTTGACAAATAATGGCTAGTTATAAATATTACATATCATAGAACAATATCAAGTGTAAAAAGGAACAAAATATTTCAGTTCATTTTTAGGGAAACAAAGCGTGTACAGTTGCATATCCTTTTCTTTTAGAATTTGGTTTTGCTCTTTGGACCTTCAATTCCAGTCAGAACTAGACAAATAATGGCTCGCTAAAAAGCTTACAGAAAATAGAACAATATCAAGTGTAAAAAGGAACAAAATATTTCAGGTCATTTTTACGAAAGCAAAGCATGTACAGCTGCATATCCTTTATTTTAAAAATTCGGTTTTGCTCTTTGGACCTTCAATTTCAGTCATAACTAGACAAATAATGGCTCGTTATAAAGATTATATATCATATTACAATATGAAGTGTAAAAAGGAACAAAATATTTCAGGTCATTTTTACGGAAGAGAAGCATGTACAGCTGCCTATGCTTTTCGTTGAAAATATGGTTTTGGTCTTTGTTCCTTCAATTCCAGACAGAACTAGACAAATAATGGCTAGTTAGAAATATTACATATCATAGAACAATATCAAGTGTAAAAAGGAACAAAATATTTCAGTTCATTTTTAGGGAAGCAAAGCGTGTACAGCTTTGCCTATCCTGTTCGTTAAAAATTCGGTTTTTCTCTTTGGACATTTAATTCCAGTCAGAACTAGACAAATAAAGGCTCGCTAAAAAGCTTACAGATCATAGAAAAATATCAATTGTAAAAAGGAACAAAATATTTCAGGTCATTTTTACGAAAGCAAAGCGTGTACAGTTGCCTATGCTTTTCGTTAAAAATACGGTTTTGCTCTTTGGAACTTCAGTTCTAGTCGGAACTAGACAAATGATGGCTCGTTAGAAAGCTTACAGATCATATAACAATATCAAGTGTAAAAAGGAACAAAATATTTCAGTTCATTTTTACGAAAGCAAAGCGTTTACAGTTGCATATCCTTTTCTTTAAAATTATGGTTTTGCGATTTGGGCCTTCAATTCCAGTCAGAACTAGACAAATAATGGCTAGTTAGAAAGCTTACAGATCATAATAAAATATCAAGTGTAAAAAGGAACAAAATATTTCAGGTCATTTTTACGAAAGCAAAGTGTGTACTGCCTATGTTTTTCGTTATAAAGTCGGTTTTGCTCTTTGGACCTTCAATTCCAGTCAGAACTAGACATATAATGGCTCGTTAGGATGCTTACATATCATAGAATAATATCTAGTGTAAAAAGGAACAAAAATTTTCATTTCATTTTTAGGAAAGCAAAGCGTGTACATCTGCCTATCCTTTTCGTTAAAAATTCGGTTTTGCTCTTTGGACCTTCAATTCTAGTCATAACTAGACAAATAATGGCTCGTTAAAAAGATTCCATATCATAGAACAATAACAAGTGTACAAAGGAACAAAATATTTCAGGTTAATTTTACGAATGCAAAGCGTGTACGACTGCCTATGCTTTTCGTTAAAAATTCGGTTTTGCTCTTCGGACCTTCAATTCCAGTCAGATTTTGACAAATAATGGCTAGTTATAAATATTACATATCATAGAACAATATCAAGTGTAAAAAGGAACAAAATATTTCAGTTCATTTTTAGGGAAACAAAGCGTGTACAGTTGCATATCCTTTTCTTTTAGAATTTGGTTTTGCTCTTTGGACCTTCAATTCCAGTCAGAACTAGACAAATAATGGCTCGCTAAAAAGCTTACAGAAAATAGAACAATATCAAGTGTAAAAAGGAACAAAATATTTCAGGTCATTTTTACGAAAGCAAAGCATGTACAGCTGCATATCCTTTATTTTAAAAATTCGGTTTTGCTCTTTGGACCTTCAATTTCAGTCATAACTAGACAAATAATGGCTCGTTATAAAGATTATATATCATATTACAATATGAAGTGTAAAAAGGAACAAAATATTTCAGGTCATTTTTACGGAAGAGAAGCATGTACAGCTGCCTATGCTTTTCGTTGAAAATATGGTTTTGGTCTTTGTTCCTTCAATTCCAGACAGAACTAGACAAATAATGGCTAGTTAGAAATATTACATATCATAGAACAATATCAAGTGTAAAAAGGAACAAAATATTTCAGTTCATTTTTAGGGAAGCAAAGCGTGTACAGCTTTGCCTATCCTTTTCTTTAAAAATTCGATTTTTTCTCTTTGGACCTTCAATTCCAGTCAGAACTAGACAAATAATGGATCTCTAAAAAGTTTACAGATCATAGAATAATATCAAGTGTAAAAAGGAATAAAATATTTCAGGTTATTTTTACAAAAGCAAAGCGTGTACAACTGCCTATGCTTTTCGTTAAAAATTCGGTTTCGATCTTTGGACCTTCAATTCCAGACAGAACTAGACAAATAATGGCTCTTTAGAAAGATTACAGATCATAGAACAATATCAAGTGTAAAAGGAACAAAATATTTCAGGTCATTTTTATGAAAGCAAAGCGTGTACAGCTTTGCCTATCCTTTTCGTTAAAAATTCGATTTTGCTCTTTGGACCTTCAATTCCAGTCAGAACTAGACAAATAATGGCTCGTTAAAAAGCTTACAGATCATATAACAATATCAAGTGTAAAAAGGAACAAAATATTTCAGGTCATTTTTACGTAAGCAAAGTGTGTACAGCTGCCTATGTTTTTCGTTAAAAAGTCGGTTTTGCTCTTTAGACCTTCAATTCCAGTCAGAACTAGACAAATAATGGCTAGTTAGAAAGCTTACATATCATAGAACCATATCAAGTGTAAAAAGGAACAAAATATTTTGGGTTAATTTTACGAAAGCAAAGCGTATACAACTGCCTGTGCTTTTCGTTAAATATTCGGTTTTGCTCTTTGGACCTTCAATTACAGTCAGAACTAGACAAATAATGGCTCGTTATAAAGATAACATATCACAGAACAATATCAAGTGTAAAAAGGAACAAAATATTTCAGTTCATTTTTAGGAAAGCAAAGCGTGTACATCTGCCTATACTTTTCGTTAAAAATTCGGTTTTGCTCTTTGGACCTTCAATTTCAGCCAGAACTAGACAAATAATGGATCGTTAGAAAGCTTACAGATCATAGAAAAATATCAAGTGTAAAAAGGAACAAAATATTTCAGGTCATTTTTACGAAAGCAAAGCGTGTATTCGTCAAAAATAATTGCCTGTGCTTTTCGTTAAAAATTCGGTTTTGTTCTTTGGACCTTCAATTTCAGCCAGAACTAGACAAATAATGGCTCGTTAGAAAGCTTACAGATCATAGAAAAATATCAAGTGTAAAAAGGAACAAAATATTTCAGGTCATTTTTACGAAAGCAAAGCGTGTTGCCTATCCTTTTCGTTAAAAATTCGGTTTTGCCCTTTGGACCTTCAATTCTAGTCTTAACTAGACAAATAATGGCTCGTTAAAAAGATTACATATCATAGAACAATAACAAGTGTATAAAGGAACAAAATATTTCAGGTTAATTTTACGAAAGGAAAGCGTGTACAGCTGCCTATCCTTTTCGTTAAATTCGGTTTTGCTCTTTGGACCTTCAATTCCAGTCAGAACTAGACAAATAATGGCTCTTTAAAAAATTACATATCATATAAAAATATCAAGTGTAAAAAGGAACAAAATATTTCAGGTTAATTATACGAAAGCAAAGCGTGTACAATTGCATATGCTTTTCGTTAAAAATTCGATTTTGCTCTTTGGACCTTCAATTCCAGTCAGAACTAGAAAAATAATGGCTCGTTAGAAATATTACAGATCTTAGAACAATATCAAGTTTAAAAAGGAACAAAATATTTTAGGTCATTTTTACGAAAGCAAAGCGTGTACAGCTGCCCATGCTTTTCGTTAAAAATTCGGTTTTGCTCTTTGGACCTTCAATTCAAGTTAGAACTAGACAAATAATGGCTCTTTAGAATGCTTACAGATCATAGAACAATATCAAGTGTAAAAAGGAACAAAATATTTCAAGTAATTTTAACGAAAGTAAAGCGTGTACAACTGCCTATGCTTTTCGTTAAAAATTCAGTTTTGCTTTTCGGACCTTCAATTCCAGTCAGAACTAGGCAAATAATGGCTCATTAGAAATATTACATATCATAGAACAATATCAAGTGTAAAAAGGAACAAAATATTTCATTTCATTTTTACGAACGCAAAGCGTGTACAGCTGCCTATGCTTTCGTTAAAAATACGGTTTTGCTCTTTGGACCTTCAATTCCAATGAGAACTAGACAAATAATTGTCGTTAGAAAGCTTACAGATCATAGAACAATATCAAGTGTAAAAAGAAACAAAATATTTCAGGTCATTTTTACGAAAGCAAAGCGTGTACAAACTGCCTATGCTATTCGTTAAAAATACGGTTTTGCTCTTTGGACCTTCAATTCCAGTCAGAACTAGACAAATAATGGCTCTTTTGAAATCTTGCAGATCATAGAACAATATCAAGTGTAAAAAAGGAACAAAATATTTCAGGTCATTTTTACGAAAGCAAAGCGTGTACTGTACTGCCTATGCTTTTCGTTAAAAAGTCGGTTTTGCTCTTTGGACCTTCAATTCCAGTCAGAACTAGACAAATAATGGCTCGTTAGGAAGCTTACATATCATAGAATAATATCAAGTGTAAAAAGGAACAAAATTTTTCAGTTCATTTTTAGGAAAGCAAAGCGTGTACAGCTGCCTATGCTCTTCGTTAAAAAATCGGTTTTGCTCTTTGGACCTTCAATTCCAGTCATAATTAGACAAATAATGGCTCGTTAGGAAGCTTACATATCATAGAATAATATCAAGTGTAAAAAGGAACAAAATTTTTCAGTTCATTTTTAGGAAAGCAAAGCGTGTACAGTTGCCTATGCTTTTCGTTAAAAATTGGTTTTGCTCTTTGGACCTTCAATTCCAGTCCTAACTAGACAAATAATGGCTCGTTAGAAAGATTGCATATCATAGAAAAATAACAAGTGTAAAAAGGAATAAAATATTTCAGGATAATTTTACGAAAGCAAAGCGCGTACAGCTGCCTATCCTTTTCGTTAAATTTTTTTTTTGCTCTTTGGACCTTCAATTCCAGTCAGAACTAGACAAATAATGGCTCTTTAGAAAAATTACATATCATAGAACAATATCAAGTGTAAAAAGGAACAAAACATTTCAGGTTCATTTTACGAAAGCAAAGCGTGTACAATTGCATATGCTTTTTGTTAAAAATTCGGTTTTGCGCTTTGGAACTTCAATTCCAGTCAGAACTAGACAAATAATGACTCGTTAGAAAGATTACAGATCATAGAACAATATCAAGTTTAAAAAGGAACAAAATATTTCAGATCATTTTTATGAAAGCAAAGCGCGTACAGATGCCTATGCTTTTCGTTAAAAATTCGATTTTGCTATTTGGACCTTCAATTCCAGTCATAACTAGATAAATAATGGCTCGTTAGAAAGCTTACATATCATAGAAAAATATCAAGTGTAAAAAGCAAAAAAATATTTCAAGTAATTTTAACGAAAGTAAAGCGTGTACAGCTGCCTATGTTTTTCATTAAAAATTCGATTTTGCTCTTTGGACCTTCAATTCCAGTCAGAACTAGACAAATAATGGCTCGTTAAAAATCTTACAGATCATAGAACAATATAAATTGTAAAAATTAACAAAATATTTCAGGTCATTTTTACGAAAGCAAAGCGTGTACATCTGACTATGCTTTTCGTTAAAAATACGGTTTTGCTCTTTGGAACTTCAATTCCAGTCAGAACTAGGCAAATAATGGCTCATTAGAAAGCTTACAGATCATAGAACAATATCTAGTGTAAAAAGGAACAAAATATTTCAGGTCATTTTTACGAAAGCAAAGCGTGTACAGCTGCCTATGCTTTTCGTTAAAAATTCGGTTTTTCTCTTAGAACCTTCAATTCCAGTCATAACTAGACAAATAATGGCTCGTTAGAAAGATTACATATCATAGAACAATAACAAGTGTAAAAAGGAACAAAATATTTCAGGTTAATTTTACGAAAGCAAATTGTATACAACTGCCTATGCTTTGCGTTAAAAATCGGTTTTCCTCTTTTGACCTTCAACTCCAGTCAGAACTAGACAAATAATGGCTCGTTAGAAAGATTACAGATCATATTACAATATCAATTGTAAAAAGTAAAAAAATATTTCCGGTAATTTTTACGAAAGCAAAGCGTGTACAAACTGCCTATGCTTTTCGTTAAAAATACGGTTTTGCTCCTTGGATCTTCAATTCCAGTCAGAACTAGAAAAATAATGGCTCTTTTGAAAGCTTAAAGATCATAGAACAATATCAAGTGTAAAAAGGAACAAAATATTTCAGGTCATTTTTATGAAAGCAAAGCGTGTACTGCCTATGCTTTTCGTTAAAAAGTCGGTTTTGCTCTTTGGACCTTCAATTCCAGTCAGAACTAGACAAATAATGGCTCGTTAGGAAGCTTACATATCATAGAATAATATCAAGTGTGAAAAGGAACAAAATTTTACAGTTCATTTTTAGGAAAGCAAAGCGTGTACAGCTGCCTATGCTTTTCGTTAAAAAATCGGTTTTGCTCTTTGGACCTTCAATTCCAGTCATAATTAGACAAATAATGGATCGTTAGGAAACTTACATATCATAGAATAATATCAACTGTAAAAAGGAACAAAATTTTTCAGTTTATTTTTAGGAAAGCAAAGCGTGTACGCCTATGCTTTTCGTTAAAAAATCGGTTTTGCTCTTTGGACCTTCAATTCCAGTCAGAACTAGACAAATAATGGCTCATTAGAAATATTACAAACCATAGAACAATATCAAGTGTAAAAAGGAACAAAATATTTCAGGTCATTTTACGAAAGCAAAGCGTGTACAGCTGCCTATGCTTTTCGTTAAAAATTCGGCTTTTCTCTTTGGACCTTCAATTCCAGTCAGAACTAGACAAATAATGGCTCGTTAGAAAGATTACATATCATAGAACAATATCAATTGTAAAGAGGAGCAAAATATTTCCGGTCATTTTTACGAAAGCAAAGCGCGTACAGCTGCCTATCCTTTTCGTTAAAAATCTGTTTTGCTCTTTGGACCTACAATTCCAGTCAGAACTAGACAAATAATGGCTCGTTAGAAAGCTTACATACCATAGAACAATATCTAGTGTAAAAAGGAACAAAATATTTCAGTTTAATTTTACGAAACCAAAGCGTGTACAAACTGCCTATGCTTTGCGTTAAAAATCGGTTATCCTCTTTTGACCTTCAACTCCAGTCAGAACTAGACAAATAATGGCTCGTTAGAAAGATTACAGATCATATTACAATATATATTGTAAATAGGAAAAAAATATTTCCGGTCATTTTTACGAAAGCAAAGCGTGTACAAACTGCCTATGCTTTTCGTTAAAAATACGGTTTTGCTCTTTGGACTTTCAATTCCAGTGACAAATAGACAAATAATGGCTCTTTTGAAAGCTTACAGATCATAGAACAATATCAAGTGTAAAAAGGAATAAAATATTTCAGGTCATTTTTACGAAAGCAAAGCGTGTACTGCCTATGCTTTTCGTTAAAAAGTCGGTTTTACTCTTTGGACCTTCAATTCCAGTCAGAACTTGACAAATAATGGCTCGTTAGGAAGCTTACATATCATAGAATAATATCAAGTGTAAAAAGGAACAAAATTTTTCAGTTCATTTTTAGGAAAGCAAAGCGTGTACAACTGCCTATGCTTTTCGTTAAAAATTCGATTTTGCTCTTTGCACCTTAAATTCCAGTCAAAACTAGACAAATAATGGCTCGTTAGAAAGATTACATATCATAGAAAAATATCAAGTGTAAGAAGGAACAAAATATTTCCGGTCATTTTTACGAAAGCAAAGCGCGTACAGCTGCCTATCCTATTCGTTAAAAATTCTGTTTTGCTCTTTGGACCTACAATTCCAGTCAGAACTTGAAAAATAATGGCTCGTTAGGAAGCTTACATACCATAGAACAATATCTAGTGTAAAAAGGAACAAAATATTTTAGGTTAATTTTACGAAAGCAAAGCGTGTACAACTGCCTATCCTTTTCGTTGAAAATTCTGTTTTGCTCTTTGGACCTTCAATTCCAGACAGAACTAGACAAATAATGGCTCTTTAGAAAAATTACATATCATAGAACAATATCAAGTGTAAAAAGGAACAAAACATTTCAGGTTCATTTTACGAAAGCAAAGCGTGTACAATTGCATATGCTTTTCGTTAAAAATTCGGTTATCCTCTTTTGACCTTCAACTCCAGTCAGAACTAGACAAATAATGGCTCGTTAGAAAGATTACAGATCATATTACAACATAGATTGTAAATAGGAAAAAAATATTTCCGGTCATTTTTACGAAAGCAAAGCGTGTACAAACTGCCTATGCTTTTCGTTAAAAATACGGTTTTGCTCTTTGGACTTTCAATTCCAGTGACAAATAGACAAATAATGGCTCTTTTGAAAGCTTACAGATCATAGAACAATATCAAGTGTAAAAAGGAATAAAATATTTCAGGTCATTTTTACGAAAGCAAAGCGTGTACTGCCTATGCTTTTCGTTAAAAAGTCGGTTTTACTCTTTGGACCTTCAATTCCAGTCAAAACTAGACAAATAATGGCTCGTTAGAAATATTACAGATCATAGAACAATACCAAGTGTAAGAAGGAACAAAATATTTCCGGTCATTTTTACGAAAGCAAAGCGCGTACAGCTGCCTATCCTATTCGTTAAAAATTCTGTTTTGCTCTTTGGACCTACAATTCCAGTCAGAACTTGAAAAATAATGGCTCGTTAGGAAGCTTACATACCATAGAACAATATCTAGTGTAAAAAGGAACAAAATATTTTAGGTTAATTTTACGAAAGCAAAGCGTGTACAACTGCCTATCCTTTTCGTTGAAAATTCTGTTTTGCTCTTTGGACCTTCAATTCCAGACAGAACTAGACAAATAATGGCTCTTTAGAAAAATTACATATCATAGAACAATATCAAGTGTAAAAAGGAACAAAACATTTCAGGTTCATTTTACGAAAGCAAAGCGTGTACAATTGCATATGCTTTTCGTTAAAAATTCGGTTTTGCTCTTTGGAACTTCAATTCCAGTCAGAACTAGACAAATAATGGCTCGTTAGAAAG